>NC_137927.1:8645726-8703226 GCF_963457725.1 Sprattus sprattus | reverse complement strand
TATATGTGTATGCATTTGGTATTTGTGTATGAGTGCAAGTATGTGTGTGAGCGTGTGTGTGTGTGTGTGTTTGTGTGTGTGTGTGTGTGTGTGTGTGTGTGTGTGTGTGTGTGTGTGTGTGTGTGTGTGTGTGAGTGTGTGTGTGTAGATGCATATGCATGTGTGTGTTTATTCTTATGATTTCCTTTGTCTCACTTCTTATGGCAGCCCATGCTCAGGACTACCAGTGGATTGGTCTGAATGATAAGACAGTGGAGAACGTCTTCCGCTGGACCGATGGCATTCCCCTGGTAAACCCAACCGCTCTACTGTTACTGCACACCTCCCTACTATTACTGCACACCTCCCTACCGCTCCACTGTTACTGCACACTTCCCTACAGTTACTGCACACCTCCCTTACTGCACACCTCCCTACTGTTACTGCACACCTCCCTTACTGCACACCTCCCTACTGTTACTGCACACCTCCCTACTGTTACTGCACACACCCCTACTGTTACTGCACACCTCCCTACTGTTACTGCACACCTCCCTACTGTTACTGTTCACCTCCCTACTGTTACTGTTCACCTCCCTACTGTTACTGCACACCTCCCTACTGTTACTGCACACCTCCCTACTGTTACTGCACACCTCCCTACTGTTACTGCACACCTCCCAGCCCCTCTACGGTTACTGCACACCTCCCTACTGTTACTGCACACCTCCCTACTGTTACTGCACACCTCCCTACTATTACTGCACACCTCCCTACTGTTACTGCACACCTCCCTACTGTTACTGCACACCTCCCTACTATTACTGCACACCTCCCTACTGTTACTGCACACCTCCCTACCACTCCACTGTTACAGCACACCCCCCTACTGTTACTGCACACCTCCCTACCGCTCCACTGTTACAGCACACCCCCCTACAGTTACTGCACACCTCCCTACTGTTACTGCACACCTCCCTACTGTTACTGCACACCTCCCTACTATTACTGCACACCTCCCTACCGCTCCACTGTTACTGCACACTTCCCTACTGTTACTGCACACCTCCCAGCCCCTCTACTGTTACTGCACACCTCCCTTACTGCACACCTCCCTACTGTTACTGCACACCTCCCTACTGTTACTGCACACCTCCCTACTGCTACTGCACACCTCCCTAC
The DNA here is from genome assembly GCF_963457725.1 of Sprattus sprattus. Classification (NCBI taxonomy): domain Eukaryota; kingdom Metazoa; phylum Chordata; class Actinopteri; order Clupeiformes; family Clupeidae; genus Sprattus; species Sprattus sprattus. The sequence goes on along the minus strand of NC_137927.1, from coordinate 8,702,065 downwards.
CGCTCTACTGTTACTGCACACCTCCCTACTGTTACTGCACACCTCCCTACTGTTACTGCACACCTCCCTACTGTTACTGCACACCTCCCTACTGTTACTGCACACATCCCTACTGTTACTGCACACCTCCCTACTGTTACTGCACACCTCCCTACTGTTACTGCACACCTCCCTACTGTTACTGTTCACCTCCCTACCGCTCTACTGTTACTGCACACCTCCCTACTGTTACTGCACACCTCTCAACCTACTGCCTGTACCACCCAAAAAAAAATCTAAATCTAATCAAACCAAAACAGCTAATTTCCCACTTAATGCCATCTGATTAACAGGTTAGATACATAAGATCATTGAATATAAAACAGTCAGTAGAATTCCATGTTATTTAAAGAAGTGGGTGTGGTAAGGGGAATTTAGGCTGTTTGTGAGTTCTCACGGTTCTCAGTGGTATCTTTTCCATGATGTCACCACTCTTCTTGCAGCAATTTATCAACTGGAGGCCGAACCAGCCGGACAACTACTTCAACTCCGGAGAGGACTGTGTGGTGATGATCTGGCACGAGAACGGCCAGTGGAACGATGTCCCCTGTAACTATCACCTGCCCTTCACCTGCAAGAGCGGCCCAGGTATGGCTTCTACACATGGGCTATGTTGTTTCTAACCACATGCTCTCTGAGTGCCTCAGGTTCCGGTGGTGGATGACATGATAACTGAGAAATGGGTGTATGCCTTTGATGTATTAGTGGGATGAATGGATTAACTGATGGTTTGACAGTCTGATAAGGAAATCCCATGTCGTGTTCATGTTCACCTAGACACATATAAAACATGTGCAGCATCATGCTACATGCTATCATGCTAAACTCCCCAGTCACCTGCTCTCACCTCGCTCTTTCTGCCCACGCATGCCCGCTGCAGTCCTGTGTGGCCCTCCTCCTGAGGTAGAGAATGCGCACATGTACGGGACCAAAAAGGAGCGCTACCAGGTGAACTCCATCATCAGGTACCAGTGCAACGAGGGCTTCCTCCAGCGGCGCCCCCCAGTGGTCCGCTGCCTGCATGACGGGCAGTGGGAGAAACCTCAGGTGGAATGCATAATGTGTGAGTACTTGGCTGTTCCATATATTTACGATATTTCTTGTTTGGTCTTTAATTTTAGACACCAACATACACATAGACATGTTCGCTAGTCACAGTGATGACTTCCAGCTTGCAACTCTGTAATACCAGAGGAATACCAGATGAAAATGCCACATTTGCAATGTTAAAGAAAAAGTAAAAAAAAATCCTGGATCCTTGATTCCTTGATCTGGAGCTGTTCCAAAATGTAATGTGTTCTTCCATGGCACAAGCTACACCCCTCCGCAAAGTGTCATGAAAATCGGCCTTGTAGTTTTTTTCTGGTAGTAATCCTGCTGACAGACTAACTAACAAACAACAAACGGCAACGAAAACATAACAACTCTCCTGCCTGTCTCCTTGCCTCCAGCCAACTCCACCCTCAGGCTGAGGAAAAGATCCGCCAGGACTCCATCACAAGCAGCACACAAAAGATCCAGCTAAGCAGCCGGGAGAGGAACTTCCAGAGAGATTTTAACATATAGTTATTTTATAACAATTATTTTCTATAAATAAATTAATCTTGAGAAAAAATAAAGCAACCAAAGTGCCCATTTTGTACAGTTTAAAGCTGGGATCACCAAAGATAGAATTGTTCTGAATCTGTCTTATCTGCTGAATGCATGGATTGAATATCACCTTGTGATTTAAACTATTTAAAAGGGAAAATATATGTAAGATTCTATTTGTTTTAAATTTGTTTGTTTGTTTGTCCCTAACACATTGCAGGGGTGTTTCATAAAGTAGGCTTAGTTGTCGGCCCACAAACTTAAATTCAGTGCCTTGCTAAAGTATTCTACCCCCTGAAAGTCATCACCATGTTCAAGATACTTATACATATTTTCCCAATCAGTATTGCCATTGTGAACATTTATACTGCAGTATATTTATAAAGGCTAAATTTGTTATTTGTCTACTTATATTAAACATTCATTAATTGAAAACTTAAGTGTTCTGCTCGCATAAGTATTCATTCTGCTTGCATAAATCTGCTCTAAAGCACAGGTCTTTGAATACGTATGCAAGTAGAATATTTCAGTTTTTAATATATATTTTTTTAACACTAGCAAACAAATCACTTATTTTGCCTTCAAATATATATTAGAGCATGCTGACTGGGAAATGATGTGCAAGTATCATTTGTAGTTGTGAAAAACTTTTGCAAGCCACTCTGAATGGTTCCATCACAGGCTTTCACTGTTGACAGAAAGTGGAGAGTGCAAGTGGAAAATCCTATTTAAAGCCTGCAATAGGCATCATTGCAAGTGCACTTCCGACAAAGCTGTTGAGTGTCAGAAAACAACCATATTTAACTTACCTCTGAGCTAAACTTGGAGTCGCATTAACACAGAGAAAGACTTGATGTGGAAAATATTTTTACCCAGACTGCCAGAGAGTAACAAACTTACGCAAAGCCTTTGTCTTCAAACTCTGATCTTAGCTTAGAGTTGAACTCTTTATCCAAAAGAGAAAAGGTCCCCTTTTATCCCCAGCACTGCATGTCTGTGTCACCTGACTGCTTAATTTAACCCGCATATAGTTTATTAGACATTACTTTCAAGTAAAACACTGGGCATGTATGATTAATGGGAATATTCAAAATGGCCTACAAGTTAGCCGAAAGAACTAACCTACTTCATGAAACATCCCATAAATGTTTGTGATTATTTACTATGATACTGTAAGCATCTGATGTTTTTGCCCAAAATCAAACTATTTTCATCATTGTCACTCATCACCTAGTGATAAGCATCTGAATGAACTTATTACATCAGATGTAAACATTCCAGTCCAACTTTACTTCATAGTCAGTATACACTGGGCTGTGAGTAGTAGACAGTGACATCACCTTCTGTTCTTGTTTATGATTTGGATTTTGGAATCTTGTTCAAATGGATTAATAGGGCATCATTAGTTTACCATCTATTTATTCATGTTGAGGCTTTTACGTCTTCAGCCTCACAGAGTCGGTCAAAACCTTAAGATACCTGCAGTTTTTAAAATCGGAGATAACATGACAAACAATTTTTGGTTCTTGAGCAAGGGAATAGAAAATACTACACCATCTCAACCATCAAAGGGGGACGGCAGCAAAAGCCGAATGTCTATTATTTTGAAAGACAGTTGATCTGCATAATGTGAAAAGTGATTTATTTATTGATTTATCGTCATGGTGGGACTTGAATGGTACCTTGTCTGGCTTTGTCTAATTCTTCTACAGTAGAAGTTGATGGCACAAGATATCATGGCAAAATGTGTTTACAAACAACAAAAACTATGTGTTATCGTCAATGAATGGCATCACTGTGCTACATAAACTAGTTAATTCCATGAGGACAAATCCAGCCATGATTTTCCATTCAAGTCCATCCCTGAAAATCCTTTTCTGTCTTTGCATGTTATCCCAAATGTTGCAACTGTCTCACAGAATCGCTGTGCGGGTCATAGTATTACCGTGGGACTAATCTGTCCCTGGACAACTCTCTTCAGTTACTGCCATTTCACATTCACAGAATAGAAGTACCAGAAACAGACCCGGCTTAAGAATTTGTGTTGCTGTGGAAACTGCTTCCATTCTTCCTCTCCTGTTATCTGATTGGCTTATGCTTGTGTCATTCTGTTACTCAGGGCAATGGGAGGCGGTGCCCCCCTGATGCCCGATTTGATATCCTATTTCTGTTTTAACACAGTGCTCTGCCATCACTAAACAGCGGCTACTACTACCATACTCAGTTGCTATCAGTTTGTAAATGACAGCTTTGTTGGTATTTTCGGTTGTCATATTCCTAAAGTGGCATTGTTTTGCTTTCCTAATGATGTGCTTTCTTAATGAGACCGGACTTGGAAGAGACATGCGTCACACCAGACATGTGTTTCTGGACATGATGGAGGGTTTGTCCGTCTTCAGACCATTAACATCACAACGTGATACTCTCTCTAGACAAAGGAGTTAATGACATCACTCCTGCACTCTGTGCTCTATCTTCATATTTAAGACTTGAGACTATCACACCTCTACATGTAGTTGGTCCACACAGAAAGAGTAAAGTGATAACCAAAGGCTTTTTCTCCTCTATTCTTTTCCTCGTCATGTAAGTTCTGATGTCTGCTGCTGTTTACTGGAGCTCTGCAAATGCAACTGTATACATTAGACAAGTAACTGATTTTTTTTTCGTGTTTAAATATGTCAGAATTATTTAAAAAAAGGGTACATAATAAAAAAACATTACATATATTGATTTTTTTCCTTTTGCGCTGTGCATTAAAGACTAAATTCCACCTTCATGTTGTCCATGGTGTCTTAATGAAACATCCCTCCATCCAGCCCTCCACTTCTCTACTAAATACAAGATTAATAAACCCCATCCGGCATCCCTAATGTGAACCAGTCTTTTTATTAATGCAAGGTTAGAAAAACAGTTCAGGTAATGTTTGTCTTTAAACGTCACACCACACCACCCTCACCAACATCTGAGGGAGGTTACAGTCCTCTCACTAAGCCGTCTTTGAGCTGGAGGAACGATATAATTGCCAGAGTCTGTGTTTGCTCAATGGGAGTGGATGCTGAAGGATGAATGAGGGCTTTCTGGTCTGGGGGTGGGGTGTTGGCGGTGAGGGTCTGAGGTGTGTATGTTCCTCTCCTTGGGACAGGCGTCCCTCAGTTTGGTCAAAGTCAAATGCAGACATGTCCAGTACACTTTCCTTGGTTTGTCGGGGATGCTGACGGTCTTACAAGACTCCACAATTTCCACAGAGCAGTGAGTTCAAACGCTTCACGTTAGCTTGTACCCAAATAAGGACAGGATCCCAGAAGGGCTTGTTTGACAAAATGAGCATTGCCATGTTGGGCTCCATGCTGATTTAATTTGGCAGTGGACCACACTGGAGACCAATGGTCTTTATTTAAATTCAAAGATAAGGTTTCAAATTTGAGAATACACAGTGAATTCAGAGAGTTTTCATACTCTTTTGACATTTTTTCACATTTTGTAATGGTTCAGACAATCCAAAATTATTTTTTTGTTTTTGGATCATTTTTCTTAATTTATTAAAAAGAATAGTATTCAGACCCTTAGTTATGACACTTGCAATTGAGCTCTGTTGCATCCTATGTCTATCAATTGTCCTTGAGATGCTCCTGCAACCTGATTGGGGTCCACCAGTGTGTAAATTAATAATATTATATATTAGAATAATAACATAGAAAAGACACACAGCTGTCTATATAAGGTCTCAGTGATGTTGTATGTCAGAGTGAAAACCGAGCCATGAGGTCGAGATAATTGTCTGTAGACCTGTGAGACAGTATTGTGTTAAAACACAGATCTGGGGAAGGATACAAGACATTTTCTGGAACTTTGAAGATGACCAAGAGCACGGTAGCCTCCATCATTCATAAATGGAGGAGATTTGGAACCACCAGTCCTCCTAGATGTCCGTCAGGCCAAACTGACAAGGGGCCTTGGTCAGACAAGTAACCCAGAACCCAAAGGTCCCTATGAATGAAATCCAGATTTCCTTTGTGGAGATGGGAGAACCTCACAGAAGGACAACCATCAGTGTAGCTCTCCATCAATCAGACATTTATGCTACTCTGGCCAGACGGAACCCATTCCTCACTGGGAGTTTGCCAAAAAGCACCTGAATGACTCTCCGGCCATTAGAAGCAAAGTCCTCTGGTCTGATCATAGGCGTCAGTTAAGGGGGGGACGGGGGGGACATGTCCCCACCACTATTCTTAATTTGAATTTTGTCCCCATCAGTTTTAAAAACCTGCAAACCAATTGCGGCCAAAAAAATCCCCACATGCTCAATCGAACTCGACTCGTCCAATGTAAGTCTTGCGTATGATCCAACCCAATCAATTCGCAAACATTTCTCAATTACGGTGACAGTTATTTATAATTATGAGCCATCACTTGCCCAATAAGCATTTTAACAATAGTCAGTCTTGACAACAGCAAATAATTAATTTAGCCTCATTTGCCTTTTGCTGAATGAAACGGGTCTCGTTTTTATTAAGTAATACTGCCATTAAACAATCGCAAGGGTGTCTGGGTTATTCTGGGTAAGATTCTATAGCCCACCCACAATTGTATCGATTGTTTCCCACCCTGTGTTGTGTTGCATTGCATGTTGAGAAAGCGATAAGTAGGCTCCCCCATGCCCTTCAAACTCAAAAGTGTCTGTAGGAAGCGGCATGAACGCAACGAGAAGGATGAAAGGGTGGCAAAACTGCCAAAATTATCTTCATTTGGATTTGTGGCGAAGAGAGTTCAAGAGAACGCTACGTCTCTGACCCCCAGCCCAACGGAAATAAGGCCCACCGGGGTAGGCTAGTCACATAGCGTTTAATGTCTGATATACTATCAACTCCTATAGTTCACGTCCTGCTTTTCAAGCAGCGATCTCTCAGCAGTCATGTGTGCAACAAATAGCAAAAGCTCAGATTGTGGATAACCACTTGGTTACATCAGCCTTTGGCGAGGTGGGCATGGCTCTGCTATTGTTTCTTACCGTAGAATGCCATTCTAAACGTCATGCATGTTACGTTTTATAATACGCCTAATGCTACTTCAAATGTATTTTTTCGCTTCAATGTCGTTAAAAGAATAAGATATTGTTGGAGGAAGTTTTGTTGCAGCAGGCGCTGTCGAACGGCTGTTCCCATAAATCCATGTAAATGTTCGTAATTCACAATAATGTTTGATAACCCCCTGAAGAAGTTGTATTAATGTTTCCCCAAGTGTTGTCTACTGCTCATTTTACACTGTTTCTCCAAAATCAGTTTGATCGATGAAATACTGGTTCATTGGTGTTTTCATGACATCATATTGTAGCAACCCTTAATGTGTATTGTACATCATAAGTAGGCTACATTAGCTTAGCACACACTCAAGCTTATGGTAATTGTCCCCACCACTTCTAAAAACAAACTGACGCCCTTGGGTCTGATGAAACAATGAATTAACTATTTGGCCACAATTCCCAACGACGTTTAGAGAAAACCAGTCACTGAGCATCACCACATGAATAATATTCCCTACAGTCAAACACGGCACAGTGATCTCAGGTTTACATTTCCACAAGACAACAACCTGAATACAGCTGAGAAAAACACAGGAGTTAGTGACACAGAAAACTCTGTGAAAGTGCTGGAGTCTGGACCTAAACCCAACAGACTATCTCTGAAGACACCTGCCAATGGATGTGCACCAATGCTACCCACCCAGCCAGGTTGAGTTTGAATAATTCTGCTAACAACAATATGAGAAACCTCCAAAGGAAAGGTGTGTTGAGCTGATAGGATCATTCCCAAGAAGACTTGAGGCTGTCATTGCTGACAAAGGTCCTTTAACCAAGTACTAAGTAAAGGGTCTGAATACTTATTTAAATGAGACATTTTTCTTTTATTTTGTATAAATTCACAAAACACTTAAAAAACCTTTCTTTTGCTTTGTCATTGTATTGTGAGTAGACTGATAAAAAACACAATGGATTGAATACATTTTAAGATGAGCCTGAAAAATGAAAGTGTCTGAAAACTGCTCTGTAAAGAACAGATATTGAGGGTATTTTGAAGAGAAACAAAGACAGTATGGGTAAGCAGCTTTACAAATAGACATTTATTTTACATAAAATTACCACCACCTGTTATCAAACATTAAAGAATCAGAAAAATTGAGGTACAATATCATGATACAGTACAAAGGATATGGTCAAAAGAACTATCAAACAAAATACAACATTTTCTGACATCAAACAAACCATCATCAAAACCAGATCTGATTCATTTTGTCACCTGTACACCACCTATCTGCTATTTATGTCAATATTTCTGTGATGAGGATCATCTAGTTATACAGCATGCTATTTTCACACATGCCATTTCTAGTTGTCCATCTTTGTTTTGTTCGGATGCATGACGCTCCAATGGAGATGTTCTCTATAAACAAGTAGCCATTCACCCATAGTCTGACCTATGGTCCCCATGTGAAGCATCAATCAGAGCAGTGTGTTATTAAAAAGAGGCTTCTAGGGAGAACCATTTAATGTGAATGTATAACCGTAAATGCATTTAGAATCAAGTCTCCCTGCACCTTGTCAATGAAAAAATATATTTTTTGTTGTTGTATGTACAGTAGGTCTCTGGGCTTCGAATGGAGAAGAGCTTTTTGTCAAAGTAAAGGCGTTGTCAGAACCAGGTTTTAGAATTTAGAATCTTTAAGAAGCAAATTTAGTTCCGCCCTTGCTTCTTGTTCCCTCTGTATGTGCCCTTTAAACTATTCACTCGACAGTAAATGAGGACAGGAATCAGAGCATTGCTTATATTAACTCCTATGTGCAATGAGGTAACATTTGATCAAATGTTTGTAAGCTTTTCACGACAGTACAATATATCTACGAATACTGAAAGACGTACCATATATATGGAAGCATATTCATCCTATGCACTCTATAATGTTATATAATGTTACCACAACTTTGAATGTAATGAGTTTTAAATGTGCACAGTGCAATTAATGAGCTGACATGACTTATCAACATAACCAATTGCGGATGGCTAACTAATGATCCTTTTTAGTGTTGTTTACTAAGTACTTAAACTATAAGACAGTGGGCATATAACTGTACTTATAATAAAATGCACAGCTTTTCATGTATCCCTGTGGATAAGCCCTGTCAGGTCCCCTGCACTAAAAGTGTAGTAGAGATTCACATACTGCTTCACGAGGAGCAGAAATCAGCATTCTTGACCACAAAACCCTCCTACCCAGACCTCTGCAATGGCGATCACCACACATTCAGTATTACTACACAATCCTAACAGAAAAGACCGAAAGAGCCTTCTCCTTTAAAGGTGCAATATGTAGCTTTTTTTTGTCATGAAAAATGTAAATGTTTATAAACTAACCATAATGATGCAGGAGTGGGCAATGTTGTTTTCCAAAATACTTCTCTGTATTCTCTACATACTGTTTCTTCGTTTCAGGTGTTTGTAAGCATTCGTTAGTCGTATTTCCAATACTAGGCAAAATGCGGACAAGCTAAAGCGTGCCAAGGCCAGTTGTATTTCCATTCTCACTTCTGGGGCTTGACTGTGCTTTTTCTGGGCTTCCAGGGCTTACTCGGGCCAACTGGTGCTTGAGGCATGTCGAGGTCAAAGGTCAAGGTGAGAGGCAGATTAATGAAGTCAGGTATGAGAGGGTCAGTGACAAAAAAAAAAGTTTTACACTAACTAAACTTAATATATTATGTAAAAAAGGAGACTCGCTGGAGATGGTCAGCATGCAAAATCAGAGCCTAATTTTCCCAAAGTCGTGCTTGCATTACAGGGCGAAATCCTCTCCATAGTAACCGTTTATGCCTATGTTGTTTGCTGTATTATATTAAAGCCATGTCTTCAGACTACCTGTGATGGAAAGTTTTAAACAAAAGAGGACTCTGATGTTAGTTAACATTATGCAACATCCATTTGCTTGCTGGGACCATGACAAACTATAACTCTAGCGATTTCTTACTTTTCTGAAAAATGTAGCCTACCTCTAATTAAACTCCCTTTCTTCCTTTGTGTTTTCATCAAGACGGCATCATTTGGGGGGTTAGGGCAATACCGTGGGGCTGTGAGCCTGATCGTAGAAACGTGAATAGCTTTTGTTTTCTCAGCTTGAGCCATTGGTCAGTGCCAGAGAAATGTAAACAAATGCAATAAAAGGCCTGGAAAAGAGAAGCAGAATCTATAAGAATACTGAGCTTGTGCTTTCAGAGTCACACAGTTGTTTAAAAAAAAAAAAACATTGGAATTACATATTGCACCCTTAACAACACTTCCTAGTCATCTTTGCTGAAGCCCTCACAAACTCCCTCCCCTGGATCTCTACTCCGCTCTGTAGCAGTACACGCCATGCTTGTGGCGGGGTGCAGGAAACCCAAAACTGCGTACGCCTGGCTCCATGGGACCACAATTCAGACGAGGGTTGGTGATTGGGTACCGCAGACTCCCGTCGGCCAACCATCCGGCATCACAGCGGTCCAGTCCGGTGAACTTCCAGGCAGCGTAAAGCTGTCCCACCTTGGCTATGTGGGCCCCGTCGTCCAGACATGCCTGGATGGCTTCAGTGAAGTTGAGCCTGTGAGGGTGCTCCAGGAAATAAACCTTCCCTGGATAACATGCAAGGAGAGGAAAAGACGTTTTTAAAGACACTGGGCAATGCCTTGGACGGTGTCTCTCATTAGAAGCACTGATGCATGCAGATCATCAGTGGGGTATTTGGGGAGTTATTTGGGTTATTTGGGAGTTCATTTCCTTACTCTACTCCTGCTTCTTGGTCCTAAACTCTTACTGTACTAAACTAAATCCTTACAGAGGATGACTGAGGATGGCTCATTTTCAGTGTTCATAATTGTATTTTGGGGTCTACTAGAATAGATTTACATGCTTCAATGATCCAAAAATTCATGCTGAACATTTCTTTTCACCCTCTGTCTGAAACCCTTTATTAGAGCACATGCTGATGAGCACAGTGCGCTCTGATTGGTCAGCTCAGCGGGCAGGAACATCATCATTGGGCAATAAGGATTGTGTTTTCGAGATTGCATCATTATGTAACAGAGGAAAAGGCTGGAATTCCAACAAGATCGTTTCAGGCAGTTGAGAAAAGTGGTTTATTCAGGAGAGTTACCACTCTGGCGTGAACTTTGGGCTTTTTTAACTTTGTTTTACATACACAAAAAAACGAAAAAAGCTTAATAGATCCTCTTTAACATGTCAACTTTCCAAATGTCTTCGCACTGAATCAAAAAACTGAATACATTGATAAAGCCTTGATGACTGACCTTTGAGAGACGAGGAGAAGCAGAAAGCGTCATAGCGGTGAAGGTGTTTGTGTCGCGCCCCATAGTTGCGCAACCCTGGCGCCAAACCCAGTCCCCCACAAGCCACTCTGGGTAAGGTGATGGGGTACTGCACTGTCCCGTCGGTCAGCCAGCCAGCGTTGCACCAGTCCAGCCCCTCCTCCCAGGCCGTGTAGAGCTGATCAAATGTCGCCATGACAGCACCCTGCTCCTCGCATGCCTGCTGCGCGGTGGAGAAGGTGAGTTGGTAGCGCCCATGATGACCCTGGTAGGGAAACACTACACCTGTAAAGAAAAGGGCACTTTTAGTTTATATTTTTTCTGGAGATAGCGCTAATGAAGACCTTACATTTCATTAAATTATGGAGAATAACGGAGATTCCCTGTCCTACATTTTTTTTTATCTGTCCGATATGGATATGAAGGTAAAATAATCCATGGGGATCTGCTGAATGCTATGCATAGGAATACAAATCAGTATGTACCCCAACGAAGTAGTAAGTTGTGTATATCAAACATATTAAGATCCATTGACTTTAACTGAAAGATGAGATGTGACTACAATTACCCTTTAAGATGTTAGAATGTATTTAACAACTATCACACTGCATCACTGGTCAGTATCAGTTGAACTTTACTGACTTGGACCATTAAAACCTGTGTTTGCTTCCTGTGTGCTTTCTAATTGCTCTCACAACAACACTACTTCCAAGAGATGCACACGGGATGGTAATAGACTTTAAAAACTCAATCGGAGTACTACACACATATCTTACATAAACTGCAACAGGTTCTCATTGAGATTATCTGTCGTGGATCAGTCAGGGACCACAAAAGACCAGGGCCAAATCCATTCCAGCAGAGTTAGCGGCAGTCTAGGTTGATCATGCTGACTGTACTGTACCTCGCAGCTCGAGCTCAGTGGTCACGCTAGCATCCTCAAGCCCATCGATGACTTCGCACCGATAGCGGCCCGTGTCGTTGAGATGCAGCCCCGATATCACGAGCGACACGTCTCCCGCGCCCTCCTGACGCAGATGGACGCGATCTCTGAACCCACCAAGGGTGCGCACGCGGTTACCGATGGCAACCAAGACGTCCAATTCGTGACTGCCATTGGCCGGCTGCCAGGACCACTTCACACGTGTCCTGCGGGGGGCGCTGAGAGCCGGCTCGTACCAGTAGCGGCAGGGCAGGGTGACGTTTCCCCCGTGAGACGTGAACACGAACATCTTTTCAGACTCCACGTGAAGCTGCACTCCATTGAAGTAAACTGCAGGAGGACAAACAGCCAGTTAGTAGACTCAAGACCAGATTTCAAGTCCCCAATTGAACCTCTGCTACCCAATGTGTAACATTGAAGTTTAGTTAAATGACTTAAGGATGGATAGATGCATAACTTAGAGGGGTAATGTCTTAAAGCATGGCCCTAGGATGGATAGATGCATAACTTAGAGGTGTTATGTCTTAAAACTTGGCCCTAGGATGGACAGATGCATAATTTAGAGGTGTAATATCTTGAAACATGGCCCTAGGATGGACAGATGCATAACTTAGAGGTGTAATGTCTTTGCACTGTGATGTGCACCTTCACCTTCAGCCACACTATGGCTGATTGACTCAAAAGACACAAATTCAAAGCCACACCCACAAATGAATGTGCCCCACAAATTAACGTTTTTCCCAAACATGCAAATAACATTTCTTTTCAACTCCTCCCTTTGATGTTGGGCCATTTGCAGAATGTCATTACATCACAGGTCTAATGTACAGCTCGTTACCCTTTCAAATACTGGGGCCTTTGAGTTTTGCACTTAATATACTTTGGCAATTAAATCGAACCAAATGTAATAAAAAAAAAGAGATTACTTGTCTGATGAGACATAAATTGAATGTTTTAGGCTGACCTCTAAACACGCTTCCTTGATTAATGATGACGGCATTGCTCAAATGCATTGGCACACAGAAACCTCTACAGAAACATGTGAGGACTGAAAGCTAGACAACAACTAAACCTGGTTTTGTTCTACAGGAGTACAGAATACAAACAAAGTTATATTTTCTGATATAGTACGATGTTGACATAAATGTTATGTTTTCTGATATAGTATGATGTTCACATAAATGTTTGAGTTCTTCTTTGGGGATGACCATGTCCACGTGTGTCAGTCTGACCTTGCATTCACACAACCAGTGTGGTACAATGGATGGAGTAATGTTTCTGTCTTAAACTACATGAAAATTATGCTTTTTTTCATCTACCAGAATAACAAAACATCCCAGGGGCCAGTTCTCTCAATTCGCCCAATATGCACCGATGTCTCCTAATTGCATGTGCTTCCTTCACCCAACACAGTCATCTCACAGCATATTACAATATATGCGTAGGCTAAGTGTATGCTGTTATAACATTACGCATATGTGTTTTATGCGGTTAACTACAACAATGGCAGTTCTATACAGTTATATAAGGTTTCTAACAGTTTTATAAAGATGAGCAAATTGTCATACTTTCTCCGTTGCCGTTGTTGAAGATGTCATGGTAGAGGAACCCGTTAGAAAGGCGCGGAGCAGCCTGGCACCCAACAAGTAATTGTAGCAGGACAGCCAACAGGAGGCGTCTGTTCGCCATGTCTTCAGCAGATGAAATGCTAGCTGAAAGCACAGAAAAGTATGAGACTGTAACCTTGTAAACGATGTACATAGATATTAGAAAAAGAGCGACAGGGGGAATGGTAGCCTAACCTACAAGACCTTTTGAGGTGACGGGCCTGGCTTATTAAGCGTACTTGATTGTTCCTAAAAAAAAATTTCTTAGAGACTTCTGCATCCTCTGCAAACAATATTCATGTAGGCCTTTTATTCATATTCATACAACATATAGCCTATGTCAACGTAAAATAACAGCCTAATATAAACTATTAAAGCTCTTCAAATGTTGCCCACGGTAAAAATATATATATATATATTCATATAACCTACGTAATATTCATATAGACTACAGCATAGACCTACTTGTAAAATAATAGACTAATACAAACTATTAAAGCTTTACAAATGTTGCCCACTGTAAATATATTCATATACGTAATATTCATATGCGTAGCCTACAACATAGGCCTACTTGTAAAATAATAGCCTAATACAAACTTAAGCTTTACGAAGGTTGCCCACTGTTGGTAATGGGCAACCATACCTGATGAGTTCACAAAAATAGGTAGGCTAATAGCAAGAAGGTTTCGTTACACAAAAACACTTGTCTGTGACAACACTCGTTACCTAATGATTCTAGGCTACTCCTTCGTGCATTAGGGCAACTCAAAACTTCACAACAGAGGCTTTGTGCTCGGCTGCTTCGGCTATTATCATGTCATTCAATAGCCTAGCCATTATTAAACTGAGGTTAGTCTTTCCAAAATGCTTAGATTTAAATTAAAACGCAGCCCAATGCTTACAATAATGTCAACAGATAGATATAGACTAGCTAAACCAACATGTGACATTATATTGACCTACAACTCTATATTTGTCACAAAACTGATTTTAACGGTACCAATCAGTAAAGTTTGTTGCGTCTAGGCTACATAGTGCCAAAAAGTAGATTAATCAAATCCTCAGTGACATAAGACTGATAATTTAGTGGCTTTAAATGGTCGTATCCGTGCTGAACATTAATGATGAATAGTCACTTTCAGAAAATATGCTGAAAACATTTCCCTGTATTGAATGAATACCCTTATTCCTCTTGTTATTGCAGATGCAATTGTATGCTATTAAATTATAAAACACAATCACTTCCATGGTGAATGATTTAAAAAAAATGTATCACTATCTCGTATCAAAAACATTATCCCATAGGCTTGTCTACACATGGCACAAGTGTCATTTAAACCTCCCCATAAAACACAGGTAAGAAAGGTAGCCTACAAATAAATTCAGAAATTAAGTGTTTATCCTAACATCCTCCAATATATTACTCACCAAAGTCTTCAAGTCTGGAAATCTAGGTCCCCCGTTTGTTTTAATCCCAGATTCAGAGCAGATGTAAACTCGTGGGTGAGTTGTTCATATTGATAGAAAGTGGACGTGACGTAACCACAACGAAGCTTTCCCGCTGTGGTTTGGGTGAACGCCTGTTGTTAAAGAGACAAAGTGAAACATTCCGTTGGGAAAACAATTATTTTAAAGCATTGGCAACAACTACCTAAATTGCGTTGATCCTGCTAATATAACCAGCTCAAATTAACAAGCTATTTATTTATTATTTTTAGTACTAAAGTGCATCATTAATTATACAACACAGAAAGTGGTCTTCATTAATAAATGCAGTGCTAATTCTGATGATCTACAGTTGCTGTGCACATATCAGATTTCCTGAGTACTTTACCTGTCTGTCTGTCACAACAGTGACTGGGATATCAGATGGGGCTCTTTATTCTGTAAAAAACCTCTATTGAAGTGGGAATTCACTGCCCTAGATGTAACACACTGGCCTGTCTTCATTGAAAACGTGTGATCACAGCAGTGGCGTGCTCTGCTATCCAAAACATATGATCTCATACTGACTTGCACCCTGTGTCTGTGTGTGTGTGTGTGTGTGTGTGTGTGTGTGTGCGCGCACGTTTGTAAGGAAACAACCATTGTGTGGCCATTTACGAAAGCCCCTCTGATCTCATCCCAGATGGAAAAGGAGATAGTGTGTGTGTGTGTGTGTGTTCCCACAACTGAGAGAGGAACCTTCTCTCCAGCTGTTGCTAAAACCTCAACACCCACCTCCCTCCTTTTCTCTTTCTTTTCCCGTGTCTTTCTCAGCTGTTTATGTTGTTGGAACCTGAACACTTCTCTCTCTCTCTCTCTCTCGCTCTCTGTCTCTCTCTCTCTCTATTCCTCTGTGCATCATCCTTTTCTATTGATGGACAGCAGCATTATGGATGTTTGAAGTGAACTGCCCATGTATTCAGTGTGGGGGTGGAGATGAAAGCGTTGGCTCCAGGGCAGAAATACCGAGCCTATGTGAATAGCAAGGCAGCTGACAGAGGGTATAATTTGTGTACTAAATAGCAGGCCATAGGAGATTGAGTGTTGCAGACGTCTGGCTGTGAACTCGCATGCAAGAGGGACAGAGAAGGATCCAGACCGAGAGCGGTGTGCGGTTTGACCCACATAGAAAATTCTTTGGCAGACCAGAGTTTAATAGGGTGGCACATTTAGAGAGAGGAGCACAGTGGGTTGTGACTAGGTAATGGTTTGGTTGGTTTAGTCAGAAAGGGTATGATATTGAAATATTATGGGGAAGTACGAGACAAGTTGGAGCAGTGTCACTCTGACTGCTCATCAATCTTAATAGTTTAAAACAACCTCATAATGCTGTGGTTGACATTTTATTGTGTTCAACTATGTGTGTCGGAAAAGAGATATATCTCTGTGTACATCAATAAATGCCACTGAGGTATGAATATTTAGAATTTGGGGTAATAGAGCCAAATATCTGCTCTGTCCCCAGCGTTATGACCTTTAAACACAGTTGACCTCATCAGTAGGTTAAGTGACCCTGACACATAGGTCAAATTGCAGGGGCTGAAGGTTGAAGTTTCTGAGTCTTTAAGTGTGCTGTCATTTAAAATGTTTGCTTCTTAAATAAACATTTGGTGTGTTAATAAAAATAATGAAATAAATAGGAAATAAGCACTGGCTATGTATAGCCTACCTGCCATTTAAAAGTGTCAAATGATCCTTGCTTGTGATTTCAGAAGATTATATCTGCTGTGACAACACATGTGTAGATATTTCATGTATTTAAATATTTGCATTTTCCAAATACTTTTGTAATCTATTTGTATTGTTAAAAACACAGTATATATGTCTTGTGTGTTTCTTATGGCCTTGACCACTTCAGTAAGTATTACTGTCATGTTTTGGTTGATCGCCTTCTCACTCCATCGATGGCGAGTTTTGGTATCCCACCCATCTGCAAATTACTCTCATGTGGTACTGTAAAAAACATTCACATTACGCATTTAACATATCTGCCAAGTTATTCTAGCAAAGCAGTCTTATGTAGTCAATGAGATAACAATAATAATAATATTATCGTAACTGCTCAAATAAACAGTCTTTATTTTAGATCTTCGTTAGACTTATAACTTTAAAACAAAATAAAAAATGTTTTTACATGAACAATGTCAAACTATTTGCACTGTATTAGTACAATCATTATTACCTCCAGCAAGGAGGTTATGCGATCGGGTCCGTTAATTTATTTGTCCGTTTGTCTGTCTGTGGACAAGATTTCTCAGAAACTACTGGGCGGATCTTTCTGAAATTTTCACAAGAGGTGGATCTTGGTCCTGGGACATCCCCATTAAAATTTCAGGATGATCCGGATCTGGATTATGGATCCGGATTTGTGTACCTCCTTGCTGGAGGTCAGAAATCTCGGATTGCTCTTGTCTTTTAAGTGCTACAGCTGTTGAATATTCTAGAATGAAACATTAACACATCTCTGCTAAAGCAGATGCTACAAAGCAAAGAACTGTCTCCAAGTCGCTGAAATATCTCTGCTGTTGTACCCAACCAGACAACAGTCAACATTAGCATAGACATAGTCATGTGACATGAGCCTCATATTGCATAGTCTCCTATCATCAGATTTTGACAGGTTTGTATGTCAGAGTTGACTCAAATTCAGTCAAAATGTGTCTCATCCTCGTCTGATGAAGCTAACTGCATGGCACTCCCTTGTTAGCTGTTAGGATTGTTCTAGTAAATGACACTTCATTCTTGTCTCTGGCACGCTTGTACAAGCACAACCCCAGCAGCAAGATGTATGCATAACAATGCACCTCGACCATTCTGATACCTAAGTGGCTATTGGTGATGTTGAAGTCTTGAAACTTGGCTCATCTTGATATAAGATAAAAATGCTGCTGAAATTTCAATTTCAATACTGCTTGAACTTATATCACATAAAGCACAGATTAGGCTTGCTTGATCTTACCCAAAACTAGTTTGAAAAGGAGTGGCTCTCGTGCTTATCTATTGTCCTGAAGTTACCTGAACTAGCCTAAGGTCCTGCGTCTAGTACGCCATTCTACAGAATAAGAGTAGGATCCCGACGACAGTTCTGTCTGATGCCTGATATCCACGTTACATTTTTATTGATGTGTAATGACCACCTGACCTGGCTAATTAAGTTGATTCATTTCCTCAGTACATAATCTCAAATCTCTGTCATTGTAGATGTTTAATATAGTGCATGGTGTGAAGAACCAGGTCAAATGTCATGCCAACGTAAGTAGTAAGGACAAATGGAACTGCAGAAAAACAGACAGAAATAGTCCCTTTCAAATATTTCTGACCAAAATACTACATTGGAAAACTCATATTTGTGGAGATTAGTGGTCATGTAAATCTGCAAGGTAACTTTGAGTCCAGTCCGCACAAGTATTGGTCAGGAGTAGGAATAATACTTCCAGTCCAGTGGTCAGTGAACTCACCTGTCATACTACCAACACCTCAGTCATTTCTTCTAGTGAACCTTATAGAGGTGCCTTAACACAGAGCAGGAAGGTCTAACCATCCTTACAATTACAATGACCCCTTATTACTGTAAACCTTGAAGTCAATCAAAATGGTCCATAATTTATTATACATCAAGTTACTGTTACAAGCTCAAGAATCCACAACTTAATACCACTAAATAACAAAAATGACAACTTTATGACAGAAAAAAAGGCGTAACACATTTTTGTACAATTTTAGGTCAAGATCAATGTGAATAAGGAAAACTGACAAAAAGCCTATTAAACACAGCCTATTATCTTAATGCAAAGCTAATGTCAATAAGGAAGGAGCATCCAGTGGATCTCATTACTGAGAGCAGTGCAGTAAGCAATAGATAGGTTAGTTAAGTCTAGGAGATATGGAGCTTCGACAGTTAATTATGCTGTGAAATTGCTCGAAGGGAGCTCCCTGCTAAGGCTGGCTTCACACTGAAACTTGTTTTGTCAGTGCAGATTTGTCTTCATGTGTCAGCCTAAAAAGATAGCATTCATGTAGAAATCAGACAAACGCTAAACCTGTTGTAAGTCATTACAGAGCCAGGGGAGCACTTTAAAAGTCTGTACATGCTTGACCCCTCACAATTAAAGCAAAGCATAATTCCGACATTATCTATCATCATTTGTTCCTCATCAGGACCAACCTAACAAGCTGCTGAGAGGATCTTACAGGAGGCCGTATGGAACTGGTTGTGAAGGGCACACTCTCAATGTAGTCTGTGCGTGAATCCAGCCTGGTGTGAGTTCAGGGAGCGCTGGGGGGAGCAGAAGGAAGGCCTCTACTCGTCACAGCCCAGCAGCTCCATGCGAGCGGTGATGCGCTCGTTCCACTCCCAGGGCAGAAAGCGCACGAAGCGGGCGTAAAATGGAGGGTCGAACATGTTCTTCTTATGCGTGTTGTTGTCGATGTTGCCTTGGAATATCTGTGGCAGCAGAATAAAATGAATCAATGAAAAATCACCCTAAATTTTAAGGCTGGGTTAATCAGTTTTGTCCTGGTCTCAAAGGTTATGAAATAAATGTATATTTTATATAAATTGTATTTATACTAGTTCATAGTTTTCATCCTTATTCTGAGAGGCCAGTTAAATCCTAGAACTGTGGATTATTCTAGAACATTCCCGGCTGCACAAGCATAACAGCCCACACTAGGAAGTCAGCGTGTCCCTTTCCAGGCAGCCTGTCATTTCTGATGCCAGATTCGGCCAGATCCTTTCGGAACCGTATGAGGACACAGGGACACTGGCACAAAAGCAGTTTTCCCACAAAACTGTATTTTAGAAAGTGCCTGTGGCTTGCCTGGGATGAAAACAAATCAGCAGAAACCATGACAAATGCGTTGATGGTACATTCCTCCCTAGGTAGTTATTTTTTGGCTTTGAGTGCCAAATAGACAATATTGTCATCTTGCTGGAGTTGCCATTGTTTATTATCATAATTATAATGTTAAGCTCTTCTTCAGTTTTGCCTCGATCCCCAGTTCCTCTGGATTTGCTGTTGTCCCAAAACAATAAATAGCATCTTACAAATTTAGATTTGTTGAGATTGATGTGCAGTACTCAGCTAAATTAGTTGTGAGTGAATGTGCCAAGACTGGCCAAGATTACAGGTTAAGCTAGGTGAACAAAACAGCTTACTGGGTGAAACCAACTACTACACTATGAAAGAGGCTGACAAAACAGCAGTAACACAAGCTGAAGTCAACAGCTTTTCTTTCACACCCTTCAAAATCAGTGCAATGAATTCAAAGAAACCACTCACTTGCCGTCACGTAAACACAACAGCAAAATCGAGACAGGCATCCCTTTCAAATACCACACACCACATCCACAAAACAACAGAGAGGCCATATGTGAACCCTTGTGAAAGAAGAAATGGATGCTGTATACACTGAGGATAGAATTTCCCCGCAAACAAGGTGTTGTCAACTCTTGTCCCTGTTAACTATGGTTTCAGCAACATGTATGTCTACATTGAAAACCCAGATAAGTCTCCATCACTTTAAGTTACCACATCTGAGTAAACTGTGCAAATCAGTTTTGTTTCAGTTGATATATTACTATCTTTCGTGTCATAAAATCAAACACTGGCATTTAAATTCAGTTGAATTTTTTATAAACTACTGAAAACACATGTAGAACCTTAGAGCAGGGGTCTCAAACTCAGGCCTGCGGGCCAATTCCAGTTCCAAAGCAATTTTATCCGGCCCGCAAAGTTCAATTGATTTAAAAAAAAAAAAAGAATAGAAAAGTTCCATTGATTTAAATGGGCCACCCCAACGTTAACCGTAAAAATCTGGCACCCCAACGACCAGACTGGACGCTCATCGGCACCAGGGTAATTTGAGTTTGAGACCCCTGCCTTAGAGAGATAAAACTGCCTAGAAATTATGGACGTGACAACAGAGTTTGCATTAATAACACATTGCCAATGAAAAAGAAGCTTGTCTTTAGTTGTTATGAGTTAGAGGCGGCATAAAGTTTGCATTAATAACACCTTGTCAAAGGGAAAGAAGCTTGTCTTTAGCGGTTATGAGTTAGAGAGGAGATGTGTCAACAGGTCTAAGAACTAGGCTGCCATGTCTTGGTGGACTGACCTTGTCTGTCCCGGTGGTGGGATCCTTCAGCAACTGCCAAAAGAAGCCGTCATCACTGTATGCAACTTTGAAGGCAGAGACAAACTGGACGACCCCAAAGTCCTTTGCCCCCTGAGTGATGATGCCTGTGACGCGCTTTGGGCTGTCCAGGTCCACCTGGAGTTCAGAGGACACATGGTGTTCATTACCGTCTCCGCACACTGATACGTCACTCAATCCAGCAAGATTGCCTCAAGGCAACAAGAAAAAGATAAAAAACAAAAACATCTTCTGAAACAGGGCTACTTTAAGGAGATCTCAAAGCTGCTGTGCGCAGGGTCATTGTGTGCTCACCTGAAGCCACTCTGAGCGATTGTTGCTGGCTGCAGACCAGGCGTTGGTCTTGCCCTGTTTGTCCAGACGGGCGTATAGGGGCAGCCAGCTGAAGGCGTCCAGCCCCCAGGTGCGGAAAGCACTTGAGGCCGACAGCTTCTCGTCAGAGATGAGACGGGACTTCATGCCAAGGGGATTTGAGCATCCGGCTGTATTGGAGTACACTGGAGGACAACACAGAAATACTCTCTCACTCTGTATCACCAATGCTTGCATTTCACATAGGGGTTAAACGAAAGTAGACCGAAAATTACAATTTTGATACAGATGATACTAGGGATCCATACAGTGTTTTGATATACAAGTTTGTCAGCAAATATTATCATCAAGAACAATAATGAATAAAGTCACAGTCTCTGTGTAGTCTTCTACGCAGTCATAGTATTTCAGTGGTAAAGGGTGAACTGCCTAATGATGTCCATAGAGACATTATGCTGTCATTACCATTGAGCTCACAGCCAATCAGCTCCAAACGCAGAGTGCAGGCCTTGCGACAGATCAAGGGTACAACACGAATGTACTGAGCCACGATGGGGGGGTCGAACATGTTGGTCTTGGTTCCGTCATTATCCACGTTACCCACAAACACCTGGGAACACAGGAGGGAGCCCTGATTACAGCGTTGTGTGTAATGACAGAGGAGACAGGACAGAAGAGCTCCGCACAAAACACTCTGGCCTACGTTTCCCAAAAGCATCGTAACCGTGGGAACGAAGAGAGATCGTGTTCAAGACGATCGATGGTAGTTTTTAAATGACACTTTCAGGAAAAGCACCTCTGGTCTGTTTCCCAACTGTGTCATAGTTTACCAAGCAGTAAGTGGGATCGATGTAGAGCATTGAACTCTGATAACCAAAAAGGGATTTTTTTTCGAGAGAAATGCAGAAAATGGTACACTCACAGGCATATTGGGATCTGATATCTGATTTATATGGTGTTGTTCACATACAACAGCCATTTGTTCTGTTGTGTGTGTTTGCTCAGTGCAAACCAATCCTTGGGTTTCCAAGCGCTCTCCTTTACCAGGCAACGGTCGTTCTCACCTTGTCCCTCTTCTGGCCAAAGGTTCTGAAGGTGACGTAGGTCTTCCCGTCAAAGCTGTACGTCATCTTGAAGGCCTTGACATACTCAGCCGTTCCCATGCGACTAGCCCCCTGGGTAATGATGCCAGTGAGACGCATCTTCTTCTGCAGGTCAATCTGTGACAAAGGTGGCACAAATTAACCTCACTTCCACCAAGGTGACACAAGGAACCTCAATATAACAGAAGTATAAACAAATAGCATATGTGTTCATCATTACCACCACCACCATCATCATTATCACCACCACCATCATCACCATCATCATAACCATCAGCATCATCATCATCATAACCATCATCATCATCATCATCACCATTATCACTGTCTAATATGTAAACCCCTGGTATGGAGCATGTCGGTAACACAAGTGTATAGACCTAAGCTCTATACAAACAACCTCAGTCATTCGAAGAAACCACATGGCCAGAGGGCTTTAGATCAGTTTAACATGCAACTTTTCCATGACACCTTTCGCCAGTCAACGCAACACAAGCATTACCCTAATTCACAAACTGAGCTGACACTGTCAGTTAAGTAGATCCGCCTGTCTGTATATTTACCCTACCAGCCAAGTGACCCACTGACCTCGATCCAGGGGTTCTTGTCGAGAGGGGCGGAGGACCAGGCGTTGACGATGCCCTGGTTGTTGAGGCGGGCGAGCTCCGGACCCCAGCGCTGCAGGCCCAGGATGCCAGAGTTGACGGAGGACGACGTGATCTGAGACTCGTCTATGGATCCACCCTCCATCCCCAGCAGAGACGTACAACCTGGGGTGGACAGACAGATACACAGACAGAAACGCACAAAGACACACATACACACATACACAGACACATAAACACACACACACACACACACACACACACACACACACACACACACACACACACACACACACACACACATACACACACGTTTCACTTACATTCTTTACTACCAAGTAGAAATCCTACTTTATGTAATGAATCCTATGCATGAATATGTTGACTTAAACACATGAATTCATGAATTAAGTATCTATATTTTTTTTCTATTTATTTTTTCTTTTAAGTATCTATATAAATTAATTTATTCATGAATTAATCAAAACCAAAAAATTCAATAAAAAAATATTTGTATTTAATCTAATTGACCTTGTGACAACACACAAGGTTAGTGCTAGTACAGTGTGCGGTCAGGGTTAAGAGAGCTGATATGGTCACTCACGGGCTTGGCACTGTTTGCCCACATATGGAGAGTGGCACAGGCAGGCGTAGTCTCCATCCAGATCTCTACACAAACCGCCATTCTTACAGGGCTCCTCAGCACAGTCATTCACATCTAGAGGAGATAAACATGATGAAGCACTTAGGACTGTTACCACACAAGAGATGCTCAAACTAAGAGGGTCTTTGTTGAATATGGTTTGCATTATTAACTACTTACTAACCAAGAGTCAGGTCATGCCGGAAATATCAAACTGAGGCTTTAATGTATCGACCAAGCGATAGCGTGGTGGATACGCCAAAGCTGAATTTTGACATTTTCCGGCATAACCGATGTCGAGGTTAGTAGGTTATTTATTATATGGCATTTATTGCTCCTTTCATTTTGTAAATGAAAATAAATGGTAATTCTAAAAAGAAAACATGTTGATTTGTTGAGCTATCAATTTACAGTAAAGTAACAACCTGAGTGATTCAATCTTCGCTTCTTCTGAATTTCCACATGGCTGCTGATGTTTTCATTTTTGTCTGAATAGTAAAACTCAGACTGATCGATTTCGCTTATTTTGAAAATGTCATCAGAGTGCAATACGGATCCCTATTGACCGGTGAGGAGTGCAATACGCAGCTTGCATGACTACGCATCAGCCAATCAGCTCGTACTGTCGATGCCAAAATAATAAGTTGTATTATGACACTATTAGGTTCATCTGTTACAATGTACACAATTTCTGTCCAAATCTTCTGAGGTAAAGTTGGGGGTAAAGTTGATCTAAGACGTCACACACACTAACAGATCTGACCAATCAAAAACAGCAATGCCTATAATGAATTATTGTAAAGAACCACACAATTCACTTAAATTAGTTTTCTTAAACTCTCATTCTATACTAAAAATCAAGAGACTAGAAACCCTGTACACATGGTCTGTTCTCATTGCTAGTCTGCGTGCCACTATTCAAAGAGATTCAGATTGTGGGTTATACCGTTTCTTCAGCACCAGACTACTCATCAACATGGTGACTGATGTCCAGCAGACACACACAATAACAAGTCCTCTTCTTTCAACTCTTTCTCTCTCTCTCTCTCTCTGTCTGTCTGTCTGTCTTTCTGTTTGTCTGTCTGTCTGTCTGTCTCACACACACACACACACACACACACACACAATAACAAGTCTTCTTCATTCAACTCTCTCTCTCTCTCTCTCTTTCTCTCTCTCACACACACACACACACACACGCACACACACAATAACAAGTCCTCTTTTTTCATCTCTCTCTCTCTCTCTCTCTCTCTCTCTCTCTCTCCATCCCAACCACCACCTCCCTCTCTCTGTGGCTCTCTCTGACAGAGGTGCCCAGACAGATGCAGTGATGACGGAGCAGTGCAGAAGAGAGGCCCAGATGAGAGCCTCTGTACTCCCACGGGACTGGGTGGGATCACAGAGAGGGGAAGTGGTGTGGGGTGGGGGTATGGAGTCTGGGCAGTTTCTTACACAATATGGCACTGCGGGTTAGACAACTGGCCAAAGTCAGCACACACACACAGGCACACACACACACACACACGCAGGCAAACACACACACACACACACACACACACACACACACACACAAACGCAATGGCAAAAGAATTGACAGACTGTGTTGTTTCCTTGTTTGTAAAGTAGCAACTGTAGTTCTCCACAGTTTCCACTGAGGGGCAAACTTGACCTTCCTTTCTCATGCCTGAACACAAACGCTGCACAAGGCAGCCAGGCCTTCTTTCACATTTCTAAAATTGGAATCAGTGACTGTACAGATAATCTGTAGAGGACTAAACAAATCCCTGCTCACTGCATGCTGCTCATCCTCATGGTAACACTTTACTGGAAAGCCCGAGAACAGTTGAATAAGTACTCTTCCAGTAATTGGTATTTTGAGTGACACATACAGTATGTGTTAGTCAGGGCTGATGGCTGAGAGCCTATGACAGCCCCAGGGTTGGCACCCTGTATTTATCACAGCTCTTACAGTGCCCGAGGAGCAGAATAACCTGTAATAATCTGAGACAGACATCAGGTGATCATCGGGAGAGCCTGAGCTTGCTTCCATCACTTGTTTTCCTGCCAGCTCCCCTCTCCACTGCTAAGAGGATTGGTGCGACTGCTGTTAAACCTCTATGCCTTCAAACAAACAAACATATGCGCCCCTGAGAACAGCTGCAGACACGGGACTCCTCTAGTAAACACTGTGGCTCAAATGTGGGCCAAACGTGCCTGCTGTGAATTAAACTGCCTAGTGCACGGATCTTCTGTGGTGATTAGGACTAAATGGAAGGATCGGGAAGGTACAGCAAGACAGACAGATTCAGCCTATTTACAGGGTAATGGCTACTTAATAACCATACCCACACAGCCTATTTACAGGTGCTTATTTTGGATTTGTTTGGAAAGAAAATAGATAATTTGCCACCCAAACACTGTTAAATCTAGAAAAGAAGGAGTATGCAAAGAACCAAAAGGTCTCAGTGTGCTAAAAGCTTTAAGTATATCCTGTGTAATTTCAAACTCTTTAAGTCTTTAACTTAATAGGCCGGCTACTGGTCACAACAATATTATAAAACAACGTTTAAACTTCCATTCAGGTTGTTAAACAGTCCTTGTCCCCTTCATTATGTACAAAGGTTATGCTTTGGAATGCCCCTAATTTAGACTCACTGTTGAAAGTGTTATTTCAAATAGTCCCATAATATGCTTTTATACATGTGGGAAAGCCAAAGAAGGGTGCATCTCTTCAAAGTATGTATCAGTGGTTCACAATTCAGATCAGTCTGCAATCATCTGTAAACTGGGAAACAATGACCTTGTCATCATAATAATGAATTAGACTACATGGGTTTGACTTGTTATCTTGTGTCCAGTTTAAAAACAGGCAACCATATACTAGAAGTTTGAAAAATGTTGTGTCATTTACCATTTATTTAACCCCCTGTTCATGATGCACTTTGAATGTATGTTTATGGGCTTGTCCCTGTGAAGTTGAAATTAAGATGTGAGAGGAACACACTGACAAATACAGGTACACATGCACATGGATGTTTGTCATTCTTCACAGTTGGATATGAATTTACCAAAAAAGGGTAGTTGAGCAGCCAGGGCATCAGAGCCACTCAGTGAACAAAGGACAGCCACGAGCAACACATAAGTCAGCATTTTCACACTGAATTGTGAACTCGCACAAGAGCTCAAATCCTTATCCCCACTACAAGGCACATGACCCCACCCTGTACAGGAGAGCTATTATTAGTCAAAACCAGGCATTACCTCAATGTGATCCGCCCATGCGGTTTGGTTCTTGTCCGAAATAGACCCGGTTGGTGCCATTAAGCCATGACATGCATGCAGGGGTCACAATGGATACAAACTATTTTTAAAACGGCACACTCATGATACAGCGATATATTTTGAAGTACGATAGTGCCAAAGCCACATCCGGGGTGTGTTAGAACCCAGCCAGTGATGAGCCCAGAAACATACAGTTAGAACGGAAAGGATCTGTCTCCATTGTGATGTTTATTCCATTGTTTAGAAGCATGTGTCAAAATGAGAAGATTCTTCAATTGGCACACCAGTATCCAGAAAAATGTGGTATTCCACATGTTGTGTGCAGTCACTATATGGTTTAATGTAGAAGCCTTTTCATTGAGTTGCCGCTCATGAACCATTGTGCAAAACAATAATTCTGTGTCCCACAATGGAACTTTAGTTTTATTAAGGGACAATTATTTAAATGGTTTAAATTATGTGTTGCATTTGTCATGATAAGAATTTAATGTGACATAAGTGACAGCGATGCTAGTTCACAGTAGCCTTTCCCACTATTTGAGGAAAACATGAGAAACTGAGAGTGTCTCCAGTGTGTGTGTGTGTCTCTCTCTCTCGCGCGCTTTCTCGTGTGTGTGTGTATGTGTGTGTGTGTGTGTGTGTGTGTGTGCGTGCATGTGTGTGTGTGTTTCTAAGCTCCAGCACAGAGCTAGAGCCAGCTATGACATCAGCCTTCCTGCAGTCTGCACCTACTAATGACTGGAAAAAGCTCAGTTCCCCTGAATCTCTTGAATTTGCATTAGCTGTTCTGTCCCTGTTCTACAAATATGCAAATCTGTGTGTGTGATTTACACATATCACGTGTAACCTCAGTAACCTTTATAGTTCTTCAGTACACAAACTGCTGCCTAGAGAGAACCTCAGATTGTTTGTGCCGGTTGTTTTATGTGTTTACTGTATATGTGCATTTGTGTACATTTGTGTGTGTGTGTGTGTGTGTGTGTGTGTGAGTGCAAACAGCAGTTTGTGCACCAAAGAACCATAAAGGTTACTGAGGTTCCCTTTAGACAGACGTTTGTGCTCTAAAGAACAATAAAGGTTACAAAGGTTCTTTCCAGATAGCGCTTTGAAAGAACCATAAAGGTTACCGAGGTTCTCTCTAGACAGTGAGGGTCGGGTCAGGGCTGAATCTGCTCTGTAATCAACACCTCTTTTGCTTCATCACTGAGCTCTCACACTCATCTCATTAATGTCATCTGCTGGAGACTTCAAACACCAACTAGATTTTCAAGTTTGTCGATACAAATGTCTGACTTAACAATCAACTGGTCAACTGGTGATTCTATGAGGGCCATGGATGACTGCTTGAGAAAGCCCAGTTGTTATTACCCAAAGTGCCCTAGGGCAGTCAAGGCACTAAGTGCTCAGACACAGTAAATACACAGTGCTAGGAAATGACAGAACCAATACCTGACTTCTTCCATAGCAGCACTGTATCACCATTATACCATTTCTCCTTATCATTACATCATTATATTGTACCACCCTCTGATAAAACATATCTCCTTTGTCTTCCGCAGAAGGATCAGAAACACACAGAGTGAAGAGCAATCAGTCTGTGAGAATAGGATGAATTCTCTTACACGCAGTGTCTATTTAACCGAGCGACAGCGATAAGAAGAACAGGGAGTATCACTGTTCCAGCACACTAA
This sequence comes from Sprattus sprattus, assembly GCF_963457725.1. Taxonomy (NCBI): domain Eukaryota; kingdom Metazoa; phylum Chordata; class Actinopteri; order Clupeiformes; family Clupeidae; genus Sprattus; species Sprattus sprattus. The sequence continues at coordinate 8,673,257 of NC_137927.1, read as the reverse complement.
ATTCTCAAGGACAAGAAAAAACAATCAACCCAGTTCTCCTCGATTTCACATGACGTGCTTTACACAATAACACTTGCAATTCCGCATGATTTGTAATACATTCTCCATCTAACTCTGGTTATTATCAGATTTCCATCACACACATTTCCATGCAAAGGAAGAGCGAGGCGGCAACTCACTGATCTGGCAGTGCGGGCCCTCGAACCCGGGCTGGCATTTGCAGGAGTACTCGTTGAAGACGTCCCCGCGCCTGGTGTTGGTGACCACCTCACACACCCCGTCGTTCTGGCAGGGGTTGGGAATGCAGGGCCCTGAGGGAGGGTAGATGTGAGTGATAAAGGGCCGCTGTGATTTACTGAGCTTAGCTCAGGCCGTCGCTAGGCCAATAACACTTGTCAGTACTTGAAGATTTAGGGGACAGTGATTGGGAGGACCATTGCCTGTGGGGGTTCCCGAAATTCCTTAGATCTCATCTTGAAGTCAATTTGCAGTGACAAATCAGGCTGCTCTCTCTCTCTATCTCTCTCTTTCTCTCCATCTCTCCATCTCACTCTCTCATTCCCACTCTCTGTCTGTCTCTCTCTAATGCCAAGACACTGAAACATAGACACTGCAATCAGCTTAGGCGTCATCCCCACTTCACCTAATTAAACAACTACCTAAGAAATGGGAGGTGCAATCCCATGCATAATATACACAGACATAAAAAGCCTTGCCTGGCCAAAGGTCACTGAAAATCATGCAATCAACTCTCCAGCCTCACACCTGGAGAATAACTTTGAATTGGTTGCATTCTCACTGTTCTGCATGCTTCATTTGTTGTTAAAGACAAGGAATTTCGTATACAGTATATGTGGTTAATTCACTGAGCCTCTATATTATGATGGCATGATGTGATGGGAGTGAGGCATATTTACCATTCTCTGTGACGTTGCAGGTGTTCCCTGTGAAGCCGTCGGCGCAGATGCAGAGGAAGGGTTCCTCTCCGATGTCGGTCACACAGGTGGCTCCATTATGGCACTGGTTCACCTCACAGTAGTCTCCTGAGGGGAGACACAGACCACCATCAGGAAAGATCACATCACAAACAGGGGGAAACAAACAAACAAGTGTGTGAGTGTGTTATTCAGGGCTTGATGGTATTAGCCAAACTAAACTGAGTGTTTTTTTTGTTATGCTTCCCAGGATTTCACACCAAATAAGATTTCCCACAGACGTATGCTGAGGAGGAATAACTCTTTAAGATACAGAGAGAGCTCAACCATGCACAAACATGCACATACGTATGTCTTTTGAAAGGACCACTGACAACTGTCAAATTTCAGGCTGATTCAAAACAACAATATACAGCAAATTAATGAAAGATTGAATGATTGAATGAGTGAGTGAGTGAGTGAGTGAGTGAGTGAGTGAGTGAGTGAGTGAGTGAGTGAGTGAGTGAGTGAGTGAGTGAGTGAGTGAGTGAGTGAGTGAGTGAGTGAGTGAGTGAGTGAGTGAATGAATGAATGAATGAATGAATGAATGAATGAATGAATGAATAAATGAATGGAAGCAGCAAGCCGGTCCTGCACATACTACAGGAATCTATTCTTCCACTGGGGAAAACATTATTCATGACCTGTAAGCTGTTATTTTCATAGCATGAACTTTCACCCAGAAAAAGGCTGTCTACTTGTTGATAAATGATGCGATACACTACACTTATGTTTCCATTCCTCATTGTTCTACTGTGAAAGCCACCTACTGCTGTGGTGAGGACGTATTTATAAGACAAAGGGTTGGGGAGGGCAGTGAGGATTCAATCCAAATTAGTTCATAGAATGCCTAAGTTTGTGCTCAGTAGAAGCGATCATAAAATATGATAGATATGTTTGAGTTTGATAAAAGTGCATTGTTCTTATACTAAGCCTGCCTTTCAAAAATATATTGAATATTTGACATATTTAAATAACCCAACCTGTGACTCTTTGAAAGCATTAAAGGCAATCAAGACAGTGGTACAGAATGTTTCTTCAGTCACATAACTCTGTGATATTGTAGTTTTATGTTAGCCAATGTTTTATTGTTATTCCCATTGATTTCATAGAGCACCAATTTGTCAACCTGGTGCATTTGCTTCCACAATCAAAGTTTTTGCAGTCCTGAGATACATACAATTCCACACAATTGTCCAAATGCTTTGGCATGGTCCGATTGTCATAGTAGTGATGCTCAAGACAAGTCCATGTGTTGTGGAGCATGTGTGTGTGTGTGTGTGTGTGTGTGTGTGTGTGTGTGTGTGTGTGTGTGTGTGTGTGTGTGTGTGTGTGTGTGTGTGTGTGTGTGTGTGTGTGTGTGTGTTCTTTTTAGCACTTTAAGGACAGGTGCTCATACTCGCAGGTATGGCAAGAATTATAGACACCATTGTTTAACCAATTGCTAGTTACTTAGTATATAATAAGTATTTCCAAATTATATCAACCTGACCTATTCAAACCCATGTAAAACTAAATTGTTGCCTTAACACTACAAAGTCAACGTCAACATTTTGGCCTTATTTCTAAACCTACAGAAAGTCAATCTATGGAAGACCCAAATGACTTGGACCTAGGCATCAAATAAACATTAACACTCAATGAGAGAGAGCTCTCATTCGCTCTGAAGCAAGAGCTTCGAGAAACCTCAGCATAGAATATCACTTATCCACGAAGAAACATTTGAATGTATTATTATTATTCTTGAAGATACAAAGAAGGACTTACCACTTACTATGCAGACAGTGCAGACCAAAAGGAAAGGCAGAAAAATACGGAGATTGTGGAGTTTCATGGTTTCAACGCCTCTTTCCCTCTCCGAAGTTACCGTTATATTTTCCGATGGAGGGAGTTATTCGTTCTCACAAGGGCTTCGAGTCAAGAGAGGAGAGGCGAATACCAAATAAGCTGCCTGGCCGGATTAACTGGAACACGTGTGAGCTGCGCAGTCTGTGCTCTGAGACGTTTTCTCAAATAACGGACGACTGTGTGGGAGAAAAACACAACCTGCGTTAGACACACATGCATGCACCACATATTTTTTATGAGGGACTGTAACTAGCTGTTAACTTTAAATTAAAACACTGCTGCTTGTATAATAGTAGGTTCCATTGTTATCCCTTGCATTAACTGTTTCAAGTAGACTGCATACGGGTTCGCAAAACAACTGAATATTTAACTTACAAAGGGGGTCCCTTTGGGGGAGTTTACTTTTAGGGCTTTAGCTTTATTAATGTAGTCAAGTCAATTTTAGATTTCAGATAGGTCTAAGTAAATGTAACCCACACAACTGAATCTACAAGGTAGACAAACAATGAAAGGGACAACATATCTTCAAGAGATTTTAACCTCATCAAGAGATCTTAACACGAGTTAGGCTAATTTCGGGACAATTACATCACATCATTTTCATCTGTAGGCCTTTTTGTAGATCAGGCCACATTCATTTCACCTGCGGTTGGGCCATAACGTCTTCTGAGGGCCCTGACTGGTTGGCGTTATCTTAGCTTCTTACATGGGTTGTTGTTGCCCTCGTGCGGACATTTAGGCTACTTCATCTCTTTTGGGTCACGATAAACGTCCACCACACGATGACACACTTTATGGCTGCTCCTAACTTCGCATGTCTGAATTTTCTATTTGATGTCCGTATCATTTCACACTTAGGTAAACAACTAAGGAGGCCACCCTAAACCAAATCCTAGCCATTAAAGGCACCCAGTGCAACTTTATGTAAACATTCAATGAAAAATAAACATTCAATTTCTTTTTTGCACGTAGTAATTTTCAATAACTCCATACCATTACATATCGACATTCAAGGAGCAAAGATGAGACGTCGTTGTGTGGTGAGAACTGATAGAAAATCGTAAACAACAACAATCGCCGGTGGGGAGAAGCCATTTTTCCATTGACTGGAACCTGCTTTATTTATTGTAGGTTACCAAAAAATAAAGAAAATGGCGGTGATTGTTGTTGTTATCGATTTTCTATCAGTTCCCACCACACAACGACGTCTCATCTTTGCTGCTTGAATGTCGGTATGTAATGGTATGGAGTTATTGAAACTTACTACGTAAAAAAGACTAGAAATTGAATGTTTATTTTTAAGCCTCGAAAGTTACACTGGGTGCCTTTAACGTGTGCATTATTATGTGAAAGCACAGTCATCGACACATGTGTGTGTGTAAATAATAATATATAGCTAAGATACATCAATCTCTAAAAAGTATAAGGACATAGCCTATAGCCCTACACATTTTGACATGACTACAACATTTTCTAGGGCGAAAGAACATAGAACAGGAAAGAACAGATTCTGAGATATTGTAGGTCTGACACGAAAAAGAAAAGAGTAGGCTATTGACTACATCTGTCATTTTACAACACAACCTTAATATTGTATACTAACCAATAACCATGTTATAAGTTGTAGGCATCTTGTGGGTGAGCGGGTGAGCACTGCTGTCTATAAAAAGTAACTGGTGAGCTACCACAGCTAGTGTCCAACTAACATCATCTAACAGAAAAGTCCCGATGCCTAGTGACGTCGTGTTCCCGTTATCCAATGGGTGTGCAATATATAAATCCGCTGCTCCTCTGTAGGAAGTAAAGTCTGTGTCCACTGTCAGGTGCTATACTAGTCTATGCGTGTACGTTGCTGGGGAGGAAAATGCTCTAAAGCATTGATACCAATCTATTTGACTAGGAGTTATAACCTCTGCTCCCTATGGAAGGATATATGATCATATGCAGAAAGGAAAAGGGATCATCTGGCTGTTCCGTCGGATTGTTAGGTAGGGTAAAAACATCCCGTTTTAATCTATGATACGACCAGCTAGGCTGCTAATATGTTGCTAGCTGCAGGCTAACAGACTAGACAAGCATCCAGTGGTGCTTACCACCCAAGTCTAGCTAACTGGCGCGCTAACATTGACAAAGAGATAGTATTGTCTGCAGTATCCTTAATAGTAATTATTGGACGTAGTGGTCATTGGATGTGTTTCTTTAGCTCATCTGGTACACTTATTTATAAATTAATGGTATGGGAAGTTGATCGTGAAAATGATGCATTCTCGGGCCTGTTACTGTTAGACACAAATGTTTGTTTGTTTTTTCAGCACTGCTTTCAGCGCATCTTTGCATTGTAACATTGAGACAGTAAGCCTACTTTGCAACAGTAACTTAAGGAATTTCTTTGCCATTAATGGTAACAATGAGCGTGAACCTCCAAGAGTTACAAAGATATATGTGTAATTCTGATACGCAATGCCCTGGAGAGGAGAGGAAAGCGGTTAGTCGCAGCGACAGTATTTGACAGATTGTTGTTAAATGAAGCCCCAGTTCATATTTCAGTTTTACTGAGAGGGGGATATTATTGCTCTTATCGTCTAGCTTAGAGGATATTTTTCTACCGATGAGCCACGCTTACTTCCGAGCTACCAAAATAACCAAGAGGGGACAGCTCCAGCCTGTTTCTTTCAAGCGGAATAAATTGAGTTGCAGGCCTACTAGGCTTTTTGACTTGGGTGATTTCGACTTAAAAAAAGAAGAAAATCTATCATGATGGATGAATAGATTGACCTTAAAGAGTAGAGTAATTGGAAAGATGAAAGGGTGTTTAGTGTTTCGTTTTGTCCCCAGCTGACCATGATCCGGAGCGTCGCTGGCTGTAAACCGCTGGTGGGGATGCCATGGGAGGGGGGGCGGGGGGATTATGGACACTAGACTCTGCTCTGATTGTTTACTTTGTCCCTGATGACAATTGTGTTTCTGGAGGATGAGGTCATACTGGTCCCTGGTATGTGGGCTAAGCCCTGGTCATTTAAGTTATTAAATTAAATCTTATACATAGATGAGGGCTTGCCAACACACACACAGACACTGTCTTGGGTTTCTGTAATGTGTTTTTCAGTTTCATGTTTCCTTTAACATGTCATATTTATTAGTAATGAAATACTGACAGTTGTGACAGAGAACGGTGGCATTTTCAGGATCTGTGGAGGAGATCCATTTCAGCGCAGAATCACTAGATAGGTGATGATGTGGCCCTTTAATGTAATTTAGACTTGGGTGAGCAGTGAGCTCTCGTTGGGGACGCCTGTGTGCAAGAGCAGCTCGGGACATCTGATTTCAATCGGTTTCCCCTGTCTGTGCAAAGGATCAATTTACTAACCCAGAGTGAACTACGTTTTTGCCATCGGCCAATTATCCCAGAGTTCAGTCATGAATGTATTCTGTAAGAATGCATGGGTTTGTGCGAGCAGATTTAATATTGTTAAACTCTGTTTCTTTTTCTTTCTTCCAGGGCTGACCAGATCACTGTGACTCGTCTTAAAGGACAAAGATAATCTGTTTGAAGTCACAGGGTCCGAGGTCTTGTTCTCCGCCACAGAATAGAAAGAGAGGTATGCAAACTTGTGACATTGCTATTTTTTTTCCGCTTGTGGTGTTCCTAAATATGTGTGGGTTTGGTCACACACAGTGTTGAGACTTGAATCTAGCAGGTTGCTCATGTTCCTTATTTTGCCTTCCTTCCTGTGTGCCGTTAATAACTTCCTGTTTTGTTTTGTTTGTCTTTTGTCTTTTGGTTTGTTTTGAAAATGGCTCACCGTCAGACTTGTGAGAGTTGAGAACTTCCGTACTTCCCTTTTCTCCTGAAGAGAGAGAACACCTTATTTGTAAACCAGGACCTGTTTCCGTGTGAAATGACCAAAACACAATGTTAGGGCTTATGCTAAAGCTACAGCCTACGAGGAATCTTTACTTTCAAATTCATACACTGTTGAGCATTTAACGTTTTTTCCCCGCATTTTGGATAATAGAACTTCCAAATCTGAGGTCTTTGATAATCAGGGACATAAGTTGAAAAGGTCAATGAAAAAGTTTTGAGGTTAATTTCTGGTGATTCCATGTGTGTCGTAGCAACCATGTCCAACCAGGAGACAGATGCGTACACCATCTCGCCGGAGATGCCGGCCGTGTTCGATGGGGTGAAGCTGGCAGCGGTTGCCACGGTGCTCTACATCATCGTGCGCTGCCTGAACCTGAAGAGCCCCACTGCATCCCCAGAGCTCACCTACCAGGACACGGCCCTCAACCGCTTCCTACTCAAGTCCTGCCCTTGCCTGACCAAAGAGTGAGTCCTTATACACACACAAACACGCACGCACACACACGCACACACACACACACACACACACACACAAACACACACATACATAGACACGGGCATAAACCCCCGATATTCCACATCAGAATCTTGGTGTACAGGTAGTATTCTAATGATGAAACTTCATTGTATGAACTAACAGATAGAGACCATTTAATATAATGCCTTTAGTATTCACCTGACAGCAGTTGCTGTTGCTGTAGCTGTAAGCCATGCATGAATACGTTCATTTCACAGAGACAGGCATTTGAACATAAGTGAGGTCAGCTGTTAGCTGGACTGTTCACATAATGTAATGTAGATGGTGTTGCTAGAGGCGTTTAAGAATGTTGAACTATCCGTTCAGCACCTCGTTCCAATATAGCTTCTAGAATGTAGAAAAGGGTTTCATAATGCACAGGCATCTCTCTCATCGAGTCTGACTGTCTGTTGTTTTTGAAAACACCTGAGCCTCACACTGTTTGTCATAGGTAACCGGAGAGCTCTCCATATTGGCTACCATATTGACAAGAGCAAACTGAGCTCATATTTGCCCTCCAAGTATTTATGAACGCGTGTTCTGAGCATTTTATGCTACTGGTGTTGAAACTTTGCTTTTGTTAGTGCCGAAGGAGAACCTCTGCATCCCTCCCCAAGTGTTTGTTTTCAGTCTTTCGGCTAACATGGGGCTGTTAGATCTGTTAATGTCTCACTAATGAGCTTCAATGGGATGCACACGCCCTTTGCAGGACTGTGACTGACTGGCTTGGTATGCTCATTCAGTGAACTAGGTGACATTTAAGGCATATGGTAGGTATGGTACTCTGACTTCTAAAATGAATGACTGCTATAGTGAGGGTGTCTACAGACAATGATACTTTGTTATAGGGAGGTCTCTGACTTGAACCAGTTTTGTGTGTGTGTGTGTGTGTGTGTGTGTGTGTGTGTGTGTGTGTGTGTGTTAGGATGTTAGGATGTTAAACACCAGTTTCCAATGCTGCACATTCCTCTGAAGATCATCCATCTGCCTAAATGTCATGTCAACATTCATCCCCTGCTGTTCCATGGCCCCTTCATAACATCCCCTGACACAGGCTACCATGGGCTACCATCATTACCAACATTATGTAATAGTGTTTCCAGTGCAATGGCCATGTGTACAGAGGCCAGGCAGGCTAATCAATAAGTCACCCAGCTCCAGGCCTCCACCCCACCCCACCTCACGTGTCCCAGTGCAGGGGAGAGTTCAGTCGGGGGGAGGTTGAGGCGCCCCAGTGATTCCCCATGCCTTCTATGAAAATATTTAGTCTGTGATCACATAAGGGAGTGGATCAGAGGACTTTGTGCTCCGCGAGTGGGCGGGCAGGCGGGTTGGGTTCAGGGAGGGCGGAGTGTCCTGATGTGAATCTGAACCTCACACAGCGCAGGGCGTGCGTGATGTGATGAGTCAGGACTTTCTTTTCAGTAATGAAACAGGGCAGTGGGCCAGACGTCTAATGTGATCCTTAGACACAGACATTGAGGGCAGGTGTAATAGAAATATTAGATAGCCATTAACCTCGTGCTTTTATGGTCGCGTTGTGGTTAGAAAGAGGAAGTGCCTCGGTAGATCCCTATGAGCTGGCAATTGGATCCATGCCCAGAACTTTATGGCAACGCTTCCAGTATAATGAGGGCAGGGTTGGTTGTTTGCTGTCTGTTAAGGGCTGTCTAGGTACACCCTTTTATGCTGTTTTTTTTTAATCTAGCCAATACTTTGCACAATACATTAGCTCAAGGCCTTGACCATCAAAATAGCCCAAAGCTGATGGTCTTTGGTAGGAATCTAGGTTATGTGGCCTGCCGTGAATAGACTAGAGTAGGTTCATATAGGTCAGTGCTCGAGGTTTGTGCATAAACAGCAGCTTGAGCCAGCCATGCTGTCTCCCTGTAATGCTCCCTCTTTGTGGGCATCTTCCCAAGAGTAGTCCCCCGTCCTCCCCCTCCCCCCGCCTACAGGATTATCTCATTACATAGTCATTCTATCAGCATTAACTCGGCCAGACTAAGCAGAGGCTTCTGGTGACTTCTCAGCAGGAGCATAGCCTCCGGTGACTTCTCCTTATTCTCCTGTGGAGAAGCCTCTCCGTACCTGATCCCCTTTGTTACCCTAAGATGCCATCTACCCCTCCCCCTCCCTTTCCCCGCCACCCCACCCCCCCACGCTGCGTGATGTAACAGCGATTTATTCCAGCAATTCCTCGCCATCACTAGCGCAGCAATTACCGATGAAGGGCTGTAAAATAATCAGTGCCGTGACTGGATGTTTGACTAAGGGGGTACTGTTGCTGGCTGTTTGTTCAACACAGGTGGCACCGTGTTGTGAGGAAGATGAGGTTGCTGGACCGCTAATGGCGGGCCGGACTTTGGGACTGATATGAACGGTGTCCGGGTGTACCGGTCATGGACGCAGTGCGCGTCCTCTGGCTCTTCTGGCCCTCAGCTATCTCAGCCGAGGCACGGTCGAGTTGCCCTTGTGTGTGTGTGTGTGTGTGTGTGTGTGTTTTATTAGCATCCTCCTTCTGATTGTGTACAGTGAGACCTACAGTGCTGGACCAGAGCAGGCAGTCACCAGCTCTGCTATTTAGTATTTGTAGACACAACGCCACAGCTTTTATCGCCACGCAGACTAAGCTAGTTTTTCTCTGTGTACTTAGGCATATCTGACTGTGTTTTCTCTGTGTACTTTGGCATATCTGACTGTGGTCATCTGCACAGTATGTTCTCAGGGGCCTACTTTGCTGTTCCCTCATAAATTCTTGAAGCGTTAGTAATAGCAGTGTATGCAAAGGGCAAAAAAAGGAGTGGCTGTTTTGGTGTTGCGTAATTAGAAAAAACATAGAACTTGTGAAGATTTTGTCGTGATCAGTGCGGAGCTCTTGCGTAACTAAGTGGTGTTCTTCAGAAGCACGCTGCTCATCAGATGTAAACATGACAGGCACCATAGTCTAAACATGTCACTGAAGTATTTCTGCAGATTGGGCCTCGTAATAGGGCACATCCTTCTCTATTCTCTCTCCTAGAAGAAGGCTGCAAAAACAACTATAAGACTTTGTAATGAGACAGTCAGAGAGGACATTTCAGACTCCCAACGCTGAAATCATTTACTTGTAGTTTCATCCATTGACTTCTTCTGTCCAGTTTAGGTTTTTGCGCCGGGTTGTATTCCCTGGTGAAGTGGCGTAATCACAAATGGAATTTAGGCTAGTCCTCAACTAGACAGAATTCCTGGCACCGGAAACTGAGTGAATCTTTTGCTGACTCCTTACACAGTATGTGAAGGCTCAGCTAGTGTCTTTGCAAGGTCTCTGCAATCAGGTGACTGTTCTTGGTTTGAGCTTTTTAAGGGACACCATCACCTCTGTGACTATTTGAATTTTGTCTATGCGACTATCATGAGAGGCAAGATCACAAAGCCAAATTCACCCCAGCAGTGTCAGTTTGAAATTAAATAAAATGAAATTATATTAGTAGTGTCTCTCCTTATAGGGTGAAATAGAATATATCCAAGTGTTGTATGTTCTTGCTCAGAACAGTTTGCCAATCAGAATGACTGAAACTGCGTTGTTGTGTCTTCCTTCTCCAGGTACATTCCTCCGCTGTTGTGGGGCAAGAGTGGCCACCTGCAGACAGCGCTCTATGGGAAGTTGGGCCGAGTGAGCTCACCACACCCCAACGGTCTCAGGAAGTTCCTGCCCATGATAGACGGTGCCACTGCCACCTTCGACCTCTTCGAGCCCATGGCCGACCACCCAACAGGAGGTTGGCATTCAAGTTGTTATTTTGTGTGTTGACACCTGTTAGGTTAGGGTTGTGTATGAGTGTGTTGTTCAAGGGGAACGATAGATTAAACTTTATTGTCACTGCACAGAGAACAAGTTCTGAGACAACGAAATTTGCAGTTAAGCATCTAACCAGAAGTGCAAAAAAGCAGAAAAAGTGCAGAGTATGTGCATAGCTGTAAAGTGGAGTATGTAAATAAATAAGATATGGAATATGAACAGTATTGATAGAAGACTAGCAGCAGTAGAAGAAGCTAGTGCCATTCGGATGATAAGTATATATATAAAGTGCAGTTGTAAGTATAAGTGATAGTAGTAAATGAAATTAAAAAATGAAATGAAAAGGAAGTAATAATGTTACATACAGAGTAAGTTAAGAGTTATTATATAAGTACAATGAATACACTATAGACAAAATACGATTATAAATGAATATAAATATGAATACACTATAAGTGGGATAAATACAGTAGTAAAAAAACTGTCTAGAGCAAATGTTCAGTGGCTGGAGGAGGGGGTGTGACCGACTGTTTGCTTGTTATATTGTTCTAACTCAATACTGGACCTATTTTGATTGTTAATTGTCTTTAGTAAAGGATTGAACCCAAAAAGATCTGTGTGTGTGTCTGTGTGTGTATAGCCTCTCCCACTGAGGCATACTTCAGTGTGTCTCCATGTCTGGGATGTGGGCTGAGGTGCAGTCTGTTCCCACTGTAATTGGGTGCAGCCTGTTGTCACATGGAACTCTTGGCTCCTTCGCTACCATTGCCAGAGTAATAAGGAAAAGGGGCACAAGAGCTCCCTTGTCACCATGCATCTTGTGCTGTCTGTCTGCTGATATCTGACCATCCCATCCTCATTTGGTTTCCCATGGCGACTATCTCAAACTGAATGTTGTTGATGTTTTCTTAGAAACAAGTCATAAGAGTGCTCTGGTCTGTCATTTAGTAATCTTGTTTGACATTAATGGGGAACTGGGAGAATAGTGTTCCTCTGTTCCCTGTTTTGTTTGCCTTACCTCAGTGACTCCAGAGTGCATCACTGGAAGAGTCAATATATAGTATTTCCATTTCAAACTGTAACCTCTTTGTGTAAAGAGGTTTTATCATACCCATGTGTTTGTATGTGTGACCTCAATGCAAATATCACCCTATCAGCTAGTGATAAGCATTGTTTTCTTTGTTCTCCTGTGTGCAGATGACATCACCATGGTGATCTGTCCAGGGATCGGTAACCATAGCGAGAAGCACTACATCCGGACTTTTGTGGATCACTCGCAGAAGCAGGGCTACAGGTGTGCAGTGCTCAATCACCTGGGAGCGCTGCCCAACATCGAGCTCACGTCTCCGCGCATGTTCACCTACGGTACGGCCGCACCCTATGAGACAGACCCTCCAGTCACCATGCTACATAGTCTCACCCGTACACTTGTTCACACCTGCACCGTTGAAGACAAGTTCTAGCCCTGCGGTGGTGGTGCCCATCAGCACCTCAATGCTGTCACTCAAGTTATGGACGCCCATGCTCAGTTCAGTCGTGTATATACACTTCCAACTCACTCACTCACTCACTAACTCAAAGGGGATTGTACATTGGGGTGGACCTGAGTGGAATATAGTTTGCGAAATCACCTGAGAAAATACGTCAGCAGTGTTTGTGTCACTTGTTTGTGTATGTGTCACTGGTTTGTTGTGCAAGTCTGTAAAGATGCGTGAGCCTCTGATGATGCTAGAAGCTAGGCAATGTCTGTCTTGTGGTTTGTGTCTGTCTTGTGTGCATGTGTGTTCTGTTCATTGTCCTTTGTGATGTTTATACGCCACAATGGGACTCAGCTGTAAGAGGTGCTGTATAAAGTCTCCTCTTTTCATCCCATCACCTCTAGCGTACCTATGGGAGTTATCGGACAGTGTCAAACATCGGCCATTCTGTTAAACAATCAAAATGCTAAGTTTATTAATGGATTAACAATCTATAACTTCAGTTTAATAATGGATTCACATGACAATGCAAACGTTTGCCGATAACACCCGCTGTCCGATAATTAACACTGTTACGATACCTCTGCTGTCCTAGTAAGACATCCCCTTTTCATCTCATAGGAACATTCTGTAGACTGTAGCTCACTTCTTGGACCCTGCTGTTAATACATGTCCTTGTCATATAACGACAGCACCAAAAGTAGAAATGTCCAGCCTCAGAAAATAAAAGTACTTGTTTTTAGGCATTTCAAACATGTCCATGGCATCTCAATGGAAACAATTAAAAAAATTATTAAACGCTGGATAGCTGACTTGAAGTCCTTGTGTAGAGTAGGTTCTGAGCCTGGATGTTTCACTGTTGGCTAGATGTACACACTTTCTGTGAGGGGACTTCTTGGGTGTGACCTGTGGTGGTGTGTGTGTTGCCCTCAGGGTGCACGTGGGAGTTCGGGGCGATGGTGGGCTACATCAAGAGGGCGTACCCCCAGACACAGCTCATCGTGGTGGGCTTCAGCCTCGGGGGCAACATCGTCTGCAAGTTCCTGGGCGAGAACCGCACCAACCAGGAGCGCGTGCTGTGCTGCGTGAGCGTGTGCCAGGGCTACAGTGCACTCAGGTGAGTGTGTGTGTGTGTGTGTGTGTGTGTGTGTGTGTGTGTGTGTGTGTGTGTGTGTTTTTCTCTCTCCCTACTCTCCTGTCTCTGCCAGAAGAGCTAAATGCTGCTGTTGACATTAGTAGTAATCTGCGGTTATCTCCGGCATCCGCAATAACAAGCCAAAGCTACTCAGGGTGATTGTGAACGTATTGGGGTAGAGGGTAGTTTTGCATTGCTACGTTATAAAAAGGATTGCATTGGTGATCGCTGAGCACGGGCACTCTTGGGCTGACGATGCCGCACACATTCTTGTGACACGTGTAAGTGGGACATCACGTCTCCTCAGAGAGAGCTTCCCGGAACATTGTGCTACGCCGGGAACGGCATGCCAGAAGCCAGAAACCAGAAGCTTGCATTCATCTGTCTGCTGTTTGTGCGCATTCCTCCCCTTTGAGAGGTGCACCGAGTCAGTGTACATACCGCTGCGGGCACTGCTACCTTTGTTGTGGAGCTGGGAGGCCAGCTGACTCATTTCATATGAGACCTGACAAAGTAGGTGGCGTAGGCAGTGACCGACGCAGCCTGATAATCTCACAAACACACACACACACACACACACACACAGAGGCTGCAAGGTTACCATGGCGTGTGTCTGTAACACACCTCTCCCCATATTATTAAGAAGTCATACTGACAAGAAATCACCGTGTCTCACTTCCCTGGGTTGCATGGTGTCGTTGTGGCGTCATGTTCTAATACCACACTGCTGAAATTTGGGTCGGGTTGGCCAGTTACTAGCAGAGCTGCGGTCTAAAGGCTGGCCCCAGACATGTGGTGACGCTGCTCATTGGTAATGCCACTGTATAAATAGAAATGAATGAAAATATAATGAATGCTTTAATCTGCTTAAGTCTGTTTCTTCCATTTCTGAGGGAACGCCCTGCAAAGCACTTAAAAAAAAAATGTAAATGTGCTTCCTCTGTCTCAAAATGCGACTTTCAGTATTTTTAGTAGTCAGATTTTTATCAAGAACCTTTGATGAAGAACAATTGTGTTGTTTTGTTTATTTTAGCCCTGGGTTGCTGGGTTTTGGTAAACTGAACTGTTCCATTACACTGTGAGAACAGCTTTGTTGAATGAAGGCAGGGTGTCTGAGCTTATTCTACCTGTGTGTGTGTGTGTGTGTGTGTGTGTGTCTGTTTGTCTGTCTGAATAGACTTTTCAGAGTATATTAGCCAACATTGTGCTTAATTTGACTGTTCTCTCTCTCTCTCTCTCTCTCTCTCTCTCTCTCTCTCTCTCTTTCTCTCTTTCTTTCTTTCTTTCTTTCTTTCTTTCTTTTTTTTTTTTTTTTTTTTTGTGTGTGTGCATGTGCGCAGGGCGCAGGAGACCTTCCTGCAGTGGGACCAGTGCAGGAGGTTCTACAACTTCCTGATGGCTGACAACATGAAGAAGATCATCCTCTCACACAGGTACAGGCAGGCACACACATACACACACACACACACACACACGATCATCCTCTCACACAGGTACAAGCACACATGCTGTTACACACACACATACACGATCATCCTCTTACACAGGTACAGGCACACATGCTGTTTAACACACACACACACATACATACACACACACACACACACACACACACACACACACACACACACACACACACAACATGATCATCCTATCACACAAGTACAAGCACACATTCTGTTAAACGCCCAAACACTCCCATTCTAGTATCTTCTTTATTCTCATGCTTTGTTTTTTTTTTCCCCTCTGGATAAAAAGTATTTCAGAAGGCAAAGTTAATAAACATGGATACAGCAATGTAATCATTACCAGGTGTTCTGTTTTCGTTGTGTACCTAACCACACACACACACACACACACACACACACACACACACACACACTCACAGTTCAGGGTTGGTTTGGGGCGTAGTAGCTATGCTTGGAATGCTGCGTGCGCAGCGGTGTTATTGAAGCGCTCCCACGGCCCCCTCAGGTGCGTTGCTGGAGAGACGGCCCTGGTGAACTTGAGCACGTGTGCACAAGCCAAGGTGCACGAGAGGAGGTGATAAAGAGCATCTCACAGATCAGACCAAGATGTTTCCTTTAGGGGCACATGTGTGACTCTGCTGTCACCGCTGGGCCTGTTAACTCATGCCATGAAGATAGAGAACACAGAATGAACATGACAGGTACTGACATTGCTGTGTGTCTGTGTGTCTGTGTGTCTGTGTGTCTGTGTGTGTGTGTGTGTGTGTGTGTGTGTGTGTGTGTTCAGGGGAAGTCTGTTTGGCAGCTCCACTAAGCTGCTGGATTCCAGCCTTAGCCGGCTCTACACGGCCACCTCCCTCATGCAGATCGATGACACCATCATGAGGTGAGAGGTCACCTCCCGTTGTGTCCTCGTAGTCTACCAGGGGGCCTCACAGATGAGGAGTAACTCTGTCTTAGCACATGGAATAAGGTTGAACCCAAGGATAACAAGAACACTAGATTGAGAGTAACCTTTTCAATGTATGAAATAAGGTTGTAGCTCAAGTATAACAACAAACACTAGATTCAGAGTACTCTCTGTGAACCTGGCTGTTTTGTTTTAGAAACCTGAAAAATTAAAACCTCTTAATGCCTTCCCTCACTCACGTTCTCCCTTCCCATATTCTCTCCCTTTTAATCTTTCTTTCTGTCCTCATGACCTATGCCCCCATGTGCTCATTCTCTATCTATCTATCTATCTATCTATCTACTCATTCTCTATCCGTCCTTCCTTCCCTCCCTCCCTCTGCTCTTTCTCTGTCTATCTACTCCATCCCTATCTATCTATCCCTATCTATCTATCCCTATCTCGCCTGGGTCTGATTGAAGGTTTTTGCATTTTCTAGGAAATTCCATGGTCACAGTTCCCTGAAGGAGTATTACGAGAAGGAGAGCTGTGTGCATTATATTCACAATGTGAGTAAACACACACACACACACATACACACACACCCTTATCTGGGTGAGCAGCGTTGCAGGATGCTGAAAGGTTGCCATTTATGACATCTGGCCAGTAGATTAAGAGTGTTTCCCTTTAGAGAGCTCATAGTTGGCCCTAGATGTTGAGCATTGTTACCCTGTGTGGGTTGGTGAAGGAGCTCTGTGTGACGCTGCTCTCGTTGCAGGTGAATGTTCCGCTGTTGCTGGTCAACTCTGCGGATGACCCACTGGTGCACACCTCTCTGCTCACCATTCCACGGACACTCGCAGGTAAGGACATCAGACAGGAATAACCAACAACACAGCAACAACAACAACAACAACAACAATAGCAGCAACAGCAATTACCAACAACAACAATTACCGGCTACAACCACAGGCAACAGGCCTCAACTCCAAATAAACACCTCAAATACATGACTGAAAAAAAAAAAATATATATATATATGCACAGACACTACATATTCACCTATACAGCTATACCCAGCTATTCTGTCAACACATACACACACAATCCTTTGGGGATTCAGGGAGTGTAAGTGAGAAGGGGTGTGGAGGTGACCTCAGGACATTACTTGGGCTGCTACTCTGAGGAGCATTTCCACTTTGGTTTGTGCTGGTAAACAACAACAACAACATGTACACTGATGAAGGTAAACCAGAACCAAGGGGTTCATGAGTTTAGAAGGGGCTTTAGTGATACAGACGCTTAGCGTATGAACATCAGTATTCTGCGTAGAATGACCGTGATGGCCAGTGGAGTGGGAGGGAGGGAGGGAAGTGTGTCACATGAAGTGTGTCACAGGAATGACCCATGAGCTTTGCATTGCCCAACCTGATTGTGACAGTGACCCACTGAGACGTGTTTAGCAACAGCGTCGGCTCAACTCGTGGGCTCAGCCAAAGCCCTCTCAACCCCCTGTCAAGTGGCATATAACGCCGTTGGCATCAAGAGGGCAGTGCAGTGAATTGAAGTAGGCAATGAAGTAGGCAGCGCAGTGCCAGGCTTTTAAACCCCAGAGAAGGAGTTATCTTAACCCAGCAGTGCCTGACGTGTGACTCATCTCCAGACAAGAGTTTACAGATCACAGGGGTGTGGTGTGGTGTGGTGTGGTGTGGTGTGGTGAGGTGAGAGGGTCTAATCATCTCTTCCTACCCAACAACCCTACACACACACACACACACACACACACACACACACACACACACACACTCTTTCCAAAAGGTTCCCCAATCAGTCCTGTGTCACTCAATGCACCGCTGCTTAGTCATGGCCACCCTTGATGACCAATGCAGAATGGTAAACATGGCAGTGGAGCCACTCTATTTCCCAACACTGACTCTACATCTTGAGCTGGTCCCGGACTTCTCATTGGCAGTTCTAGAATGGTCGGTTGTTGGGCTGCCTAGCAACCCCTGAGGTTGGGCCGATCGGCTGGCGGCACTTAGAGGAATGTGACCTGGGCAGTGGGTTGTTATTTACAGGCATGGGATGGGGGGTGCGCGTGTCAGGGGGCTCAAGGCGTCGTTTCCTGTCTCTAGAGATGTGGATTTATCGGCAGCTCAGCTGTCTGGGCGAGTCAGGTTACTGTAGATGCCAGTGGGGCAGAGTGTCTGCATCCTTTGCCGTAGAGAACACACACACACACACACACACACACACACACACACACACACACACACACCAAGAACGAGGGTCTGCATCCTTTGCCCTAAAGAACACACACACACACACACACACACACACACACCGAGGCCGAGGGTCTGCATCCTTTGCCCTAGAGATCTCTGCCAACTGACCAGCCTGGCATGGCATGGTACTACACAACACAACGTGACATGATTGCGAAACACCAGAAATGCTGAAACACACACACACCCCCACATGTGCGCACACATAAACAAATTCTTGCCCAAGATAGGACAGCGAGAAATGAATCCATGGTCAGGAGGAGTGGCAAAGGTTGCACCAGAGAGCTTGGCCATAGAGCCTGTGATGATATTAACAGCCATGTTCCACTTATCTGGCATGTTTTGTTCTTCTGTTGCAGGGGATTACACTGTTCCCTTATGTGACATTGATTTGATAGACTTGCATTAATGTATTGTTTGATGAGCCTTTCAGTAAGTAAGTGTAAGGCCATTGTTCCAGGGATGCATGCATATCCTCACACACACACACACACACACACACACACACACACACACACACACACACACGCTGACCAGAGCCCAGGTGCAGGGCATAAAGTGTACATGCAATACACAGTGAACTGTACACACATAACACACATAATCCACATAACGGCTCATACATACAGTCACTACACTTATTATGAAATGATTTTCTTCTAAGGGATATACTGTCCAAGGTATTTGTTTCCCCTTGGTCATTTTCTCATGGCTTCATCTTTGTTGAAGTTTATTATGGCCGGTTCACACTACACGATTGTCGAACATTCCTTCACGATTTAACATGTCACACTATGCGATCACAGAGCCACGACTTCGGGCTTTGTCTTGGTCGGAAGACTGGCCACACTACAAGATCATGAATCTTTGTATCTAATTGCCTAGGTAACAGCTAGGTACTTTTGAGGTAGGCTATCAAACGTAAATTTCCGGGTAAGACTGGAAATAGACTACTTTAAAACCAACATTTTGTAACCTACATTTACAATAATAACAGTTTATCAGGCTGGACATTCGTTATACAGGCCAGAGTGAGGTTTATGCTAGGTTTAAGCTATGTCCACAATGGATACGTCATTGCGATTCCCCTAAAAATTCTGACATGCCAGACTTTTCGTCGTGGGGTTTTCGAACGTTGCAGACGAAAACATCGCAGGTCGCAAGCATGTCACACTACAAGACCTCACCTCGTCGCAGACTTTTAAAAATCGGGCCCGATCCTGCAAATTTGTCGGCGACGAAGAAATCGGTGCAAAATTGGGCTGAAATCGTGTAGTGTGAACCGGCCATAAGACGAAGAAATTAGAGGATTTAATCCTGCCTGTCTGTATCTGTATATTGTGTTCCTAAAACTGTGTTGTTGTATAATGTTGGTGATTTCTAGGTTTTTCATGATTGTGAAAGTTTGCTTTTTCTCTGCGTCTTTGCCCCCCTCCAGAAAAGAAGGAGAACGTGATCTTCGCGCTGTCTCTGCACGGCGGGCACCTGGGCTTCTTCGAGGGCGCCGTGCTCTTCCCACAGCCCCTAACCTGGATGGACAAGGTGATAGTGGGCTATGCCAACGCCATGTGCCAGTGGGAGAAGCAGAAGCCTCAGTGCCTAGGCAGCGGGCACACGCCCAACGCCCCGTGCCAGAAGGAAGCCACGCAGTCCTAGAGGGTGCCGGACCCGCCTCTCTAACCCCCTCTCCCAAACACACACACACACGCCCACTTACCCACCCATGTCTTTTCTCACTGTGCTTTTGTGCCCACCGCCTTTCCTACCTTTTGGCCTTTTGACCTTTGAACCCACAGCCCCTCAAGTCACCCGCATCACCTTACATGCATCCTGAGGAGTTTTCCTTTGATGCCTTTGTGGAAGTGGCAATTTCTTTCAGGAGAAGAATGAAAGAAGCCTACAGTTAATCTGCTGTTTTAAAGTTAGTTTTCCCTCTGTCATTCTTGTAATGTCTCAAACTGCCAAGAGAGGGGGAGTGAGAGGAGGAGAGAGACACATAGAAACCATGTTGACCAAAACAAAACTTGAAGGGGAGGGGAAAAAAAAAAAAAAACAGGAACAAAAATATTTACCACACAAGTGACTTTTTTCGTCGTTATGTTTGGAGATCACAAACACGGGCACCATGGTTTCAGTCCCTGAGGACCGCGAGGAGGACCGCGAGGAGGACTGGAGCCGTCCGCTTTTGCAGAATGACTCGCACTGTGGGATTCCCACGAAAGACTCGCCAGGCAGAACTGACCACTGCTCATGTCGGGAGTATCTCCTCCGCCTGCTTCCCTTAGGACCTCCAACACAAATGGACATTCTACTCAACACACAGCGTCTTAGCGTATGAGGATAGGCTAGCCAGCACTGTGTGCTTCTGCAGGGAAATCTGCCCAGTCACAGTGGGTGGCTACTCTCCAGAGTTTAAGGTTCTTGCTGTAGTTCTTTTAGACCTTCTGGGCTAAACTGGTGGACCTTCATCAGTTCTGTACCACAAAGCAACAGTTGTGCTTCTCTTTCACGTTTCGCTCCAGGGTCAAGCTTAACCACCTAAACATGCTGAACACGCCAGACCACCTGCCAACAGACGTCAGAGCCTCAGTAACACATTCCTGCAGATCATCTCAGCCTGATCCTGTGTTCTTATGATACAAAAGCACTTTAATGTCCTCTTCTGCCATAAATAACGTCTCGCAGAGATGGAAAGGTGTTTTTCTTTTCTTTTCTTTTCTTTTCTTTTCTTTTTTCTTTTCTAGGATGAGTAGAATGGGTTAGTGGAGCCAGGCCAGCGTAGAGCAGACAGGCGTGAGACACATGAGAGAGCAATGAGAGAGCAGACAAGTGTGAAATGGACCTTAACAAAACGTAACCGCACTCACGTGCTTAAGACCTGTATCATGACATGCTATCCTGAACTTACTCTTGTGGAGCGCAAAATCTAGTGATCAAAATTCAGCATTCTACAAATTCTTCACTTGCACAAAATGGACCTCAGAGATTCCAGTTGTAATCCTTTAACATGACTAAAATGGTGGTCCTTTGACTAAACTGTTGGAGCCCACTGCTCTAGTTACCTATCCAGTCCCTCTTCTGCCTGATGACCCATTGATCTCTCATGTTCACCCAAGTATGACGCTCTTTCTGCGGCCAAACCTCTAGTGTATTCCACCAGTGTCTGTCTAGTAGTTGGACCCAGCATTGTGCTGCTCGAGTTGACTTCTGACAGAGTGCATCATCTCAGCAGCAACAACAACAACAACATACAGCTGTTGGGATAACCACTCTGTTGAAGGCACGTCCCAGAACGTTGAAGAACCCAAGGAGCTGTTCTAGCAGGTGGTTTCTATTTTGCCCCGGGAGGCATGTAGTTTAGACTGGTGCCTCCTGAAAGGCGATCTGAACAGACATGTCCTGGCCCGAGACAGACAGGCGTGAGGCACTGGTCCCATGAGGGCTGTCTTGTAGGCCTCAGCAGACCTGGCATGCCTGGGCTGCCCTGGCCAGGACCTTTTGGTTTTAGAAGAGGTGAACCTTTCAGTGGAGATCTGTGTTTTCAGTCCCCAGTGTGAATCCATTTTGTCCTGCGGTTTTTTGGTTGTGGTTTATTGTTGTGTACCGTGTGGAATGGCGTTGAACAGTATGCATGTCTGGTTTTAGAAGTTGTGTAGATAAGGAGTGTGGATGTGTACACAGTCAAAGGCAGAATGCGAGTCGGGGGTGATTATTTTTTGGGGGTGGGGGTAGTGCTCTTATTGCACTTACTTCCACTGCCTGTAGGGATTCTTTCTCTGCTGTGAGTCTGTGATGTGGTGAAGACAGTAATACTAGAGGTGATTGTGTCTTCCAAATCAGGGCATAGTACACGATTTCAACTGCGATTATGTAACTGGTATTTAGAAAGAGACCTCTTGACCAGTGCATCCTTCAGACAGATTCCCATAGGCCCATGTGCTATGCAAGCTCACGGCATTCAGTAGTATGGGATTAGACTGGGGAGTAAACCTTAATCCTATTCCTTTATATTTTAAATAGGTCTTAGACAAGACTACCCAATCCCATATTTTGTTTAAGAGACTCTGTTGAACCAAAAATGTAATTTTAGTTATATGAAGCTTAAGGAAAAGCCAAGCCAGTGCTTCTCCTCTTTTTATTTTTATGGTGTGGCAACCATTTGGCAGGCCAGGCCAGGCCAGGACGCAAGTGAAACTCACTTTAATCTGCCATTCAGCATCAGTGGAGAACCTCTGCTGCAATGGCTCCCCCTTCTGTCAGTTGTTTGTCATAGCTCTGTTAGCTTAGCAAAAGAAGCCACTGAGAGAAGGTGTTTAACAACACCCACATTTCCTACCTATCCATTAAACTGTTTATGGACTGCGTTTAGTCAGCATACAGAAATGGCAATCAACCTGTTCAACAGACATCCCCCGCCTTCCTTTAGAAGCCCTACGGGGGGCTGGCCCCCTCTATGTTTGGGTTCTGGAAGGTTCCGGTCTCGGATCTTACCCACCAGCATAGTGCTCCCCCGTTTCAGACAGAACCAGCTGCAAACCACATAAATGAGGCAGTAACGCTTTTTTTGTTTTTTTTTGGAAGAAAAAAAAAAAAAGAATGTCTCGCCCTAACTTTGCACAGTAAATGCTGGTGATATCTGCTCAGAAACCCTTTTCATTTTTGTTCCGTTTACTTCGTTTCACAATGTTTTGTATTTTATACTGTTCTAATTATTGTCTGTTGTTTGCTTGTGTAAGTGTTACTGAAAGATGTTGGAGTATGAGTGTTTGTTTTGTATGAACACTGGTGGATGCCCACATAATATCACCATTGCTGGTTATATACCAAATCACTGAACCACCCACTTTAAAAAGAAAAAAACTAACAAACAAATAAAAAAGACAAAAAATAGAGGAGATGTGTATATGTATGTAAAATACAATATTTATAGTTATGTTATTGGGACCAGGGGCAATCATGCAGAAATATAGGGAGCAATAATGTGTAACACTCTTCTCCTGCTCAATGCCAAATGAGACGATGTACCCGAAGAAGAGCGTGGAGCCTAGAGGTTCACTACGGGCACGGAAAGGCCAACATTCATTTCCAAAGTTGCATCACAATCTGTGCTTTTACAACCAAGACACTAAATATTCCGTGAAATAGCAGATCTCATTAAAAGACACTAAATATTCAATATTTGATTCAGATTGGCTTCAGCCCCCTTACTAAAGGAGTCCACATCCTGGGGTAGGAGACCCGGAATATTCTGGATCTCTCTGGTAAAGCTTAAAGCTGGAAAGGCGACGTCACACTGTTTGACTGCAGTCTGTGAGATCTCTTGGATCTTTCCGATCTCCTGCTGTATATCTGACTGTTGTAGTGCTCAGCATCGACCCCACAAGTTGCCTGTCAAACACTTGTTCGCTTCTGTAGTCTCCAGCCTTTGCTTATCTCGGGGAGAAGAGTTTCATGACCCTGTCATTGGCATTTCATGTTTCTTGTCAGAAGTGAGAAATCGGCTTTGTGATTAAAACTGAGTGTTTGTTAGACAGGTGCGAAGCGTGTTGTGAGAAATTCACACAGGTTTTATGCTTTTTTGATGTGGGCCTAGGTGTCCCTGAACTCTTCTCCTTACTCGGTTCCATTCAGATACCTTGTAGATTTGTGACCGTTGTGGAGTTGCCATACAGATTGCAATGTATTTTGGGCCTTCAGCTGTAACCATACCACATCACCAGTGTTTTTTTTTTGTTATTATTGAGGGAGAAGGAAAAAAACATGGTGTGTGATGTAATAATTTATGAGAATATGGTTATTGTGTTCCACAAATAAAATATTTTCTTGTAAACGTATTTGTGCTGCGCCCTTTGTCCGTGCTAAGCTAGAGTTATGTTCCTGTCGGCTTTGTTCCGTTTTCTATTTTTATTTGCCCCAAAAGTTCGATTGCAACACTTCATAGCACACAGAGTTCTTTGGTAGAGCAAACATCAAAAGCAAACAAAACAAATTTCAATACAGGTTGTTGTCAGTTACAGACACACAATATTGCAACAGTGAGTCCACATTCCTCATCTCGTCTCATTGAGATCCCTGAACAATGCTCAGTCTTGCTAATGCACACACTATTCTAATGCTAATACACAGATGGTTCATGACCCCGGCTTTAGGAAACACCATCATATGAATAGGTACTTAATCTGGAAAAGACTTACTGGTATGTTCTGTGAAAACACATATGAACTTTGGCAAAAGCATTTCAGTTTGCACATATTTTATTGAAAATGTTACAGCTCACTGTCAAACTACAGGAGAAGACCTACAATCAATACAAGTGAAGTAAAGCACAACTGGCAGAAAATATTTCTAAGGACAAACTGCTCTCTAGAACAAGGAAGTCCACTGGAGACCCCTGGGTCAGCTGGGTCCCCTCTGATGCCAGGGTCTTGAAAGAGGGGCGTCTGGGAAGGACCCGGTTATGATTCAGCTCAGCCCAGCACAGGAAACAGGAAGCAGACTTCCACATGAAATAAAAGTTCTTCTAATATTTTTCATTATTTTCAATGTGACAGTGGCATCAGTGAGAGGGAAGTATGGCTGTTTCTGGAAAACAATAGGGAAACCTCTGTGTGTGTGTGTGTGTTTAAAAACTGGTTAAAGTGACTGAGAAAACATTTAATAGTGTCCTACTGGGGTGTATTAAGGAAACATTTAATAGCACATTACCATTATGCCATCTCCAGTATGTGTTTGAGATTCATTCAGTTATAGGAGGTTTCCATACGATTGGCCTCAGCCCCCGGTGGTGGGTCAGTACTCTTGTCCCCTCTTTAGCTAAGCACTTAGTCTCATTGTTGTACACATGATTACACAACATATCTACTCTTTAACTCAGTCAATACAGACTCAGTCTGAGGCTTTAGTCTAGAATATACCTATATATACGTAAATAAGGCAAAAGACCTGGAAAAATAATGAACAAAATGTTGGAGTTTGTAACACGGTTGACCTCTGTCTCGTCTTCGCCAGACGTTTCCCTCTGCACATCGTCAGAGGGTCTTCTGTGTAATCGTGGTGTGTTGACGTTTTTTATTTTTATTAGATAGACCTCTAAAACTCACCCTGCACTAGATGACTCCCTGTTGTACAATACTTACTTTAGCCAGTGAAAGTTACTTTTAATACAACCAACCCGCCCCGTGTTTAAAACCTTTCTTCCTGGTTCCCCCTACAACAACATCCCTAGAACTTTCCTGTATTCCCGTGGGAGTCAGAGTGGGTGTTTCTGTGGCGACAGAGGTCAGGAGGTTAGAGGGCGGTATCCTCGGAGCCGAACAGCTTCACGGCGGTGGCCTTGCCGTCACAGTCGGAGCCTTTGCCGCCAAAGTCTGCGGGGAGTATCTCGGGATCGAACTCCTTAAAGTAGCCATCGAGTTCCTCCCCATGGACGAACACCTGAGGTGGGCACGAGAAGCACAGAAGTAGTTCAGAGTGCAAACTAACATCATCCAGGCCTTATAAGAGACTTCACTTCTAACAGTGAAAGGTCAAACTTCCCATGATCAGGAGGCTCTGCCAAGGTGAAGCTCAGTTTTGAAACAAGTAACACAGTCTCACATTATCGTTCTTCTCACAGTGACCTTTATTTAGATACAGTGTAATTGAGTGGGATATCAAGTCTGAGAGGGCTTGGATTGGTTTTAGCTTTATAACCCCAAACAGGCCCTATCATCAGCAAGCCCTGCACCCAGGTGCTTAGGGACAGGTGTGTGTGTGTGTGTGTGTGAGTGAGTGCTGAGGGACAGGTGTGTGTGTGAGTGAGTGCTGAGGGACAGGTGTGTGTGTGTGTGAGCGCTGAGGAAAAGGTGTGTGTGCGGGTGCTAAGGGACAGGTGTGTGTGTGTGTGATGAGGGAAAGGTGTGTGTGTGCGGGTGCTGAAGGACAGGTGTGTGTGTGTGTGATGAGGGAAAGGTGTGTGTGTGCGAGTGCTGAGGGACAGGTGTGTGTGTGTGTGATGAGGGACAGGTGTGTGTGTGTGTGTGATGAGGGAAAGGTGTGTGTGTGTGTGTGTGTGTGTGTGTGATGAGGGAAAGGTGTGTGTGTGTGTGATGAGGGACAGGTGTGTGTGTGTGAGTGCTGAGGGACAGGTGTGTGTGTGTGTGTGTGTGTGTGTGAGTGTTGAGGGACAGGTGTGTGTGTGAGTGTGTGTGTGAGTGCTGTGGAACAGGTGTGAGTGTGTTTGAGTGCTGTGGAACAAGTGCGTGTGTGAGTGCTGAGGAACAGGTGTGTGTGTGAGTGCTGAGGGACAGGTGTGTGTGTGAGTGCTGAGAGACAGGTGTGTGTGTGTGAGTGAGTGCTGTGGAACAGGTGTGTGTGTGTGTGTGTGTGTGTGTGTGTGTGTGTGTGTGTGTGTGTGTGTGTGTGTGTGTGAGTGGTGAGGAACAGGTGTGTGTGTGTGTGTGTGTGCTGAGGGACAGGTGTGTGTGTGTGTGTGTGAGTGCTGTGGAACAGGTGTGTGTGTGTGAGTGCTGTGGAACAGGTGTGTGTGTGTGTGTGTGAGTGCTGTGGAACAGGTGTGAGTGTGTGTGTGTGAGTGCTGTGGAACAGGCGTGTGTGTGTGTGTGTGAGTGCTGTGGAACAGGTGTGAGTGTGTGTGTGTGAGTGCTGTGGAACAGGCGTGTGTGTGTGTGTGTGTGTGTGAGTGCTGAGGGACAGGTGTGTGTGTGAGTGCTGAGGGACAGGTGTGTGTGTGAGTGCTGAGGGACAAGTATGTGTGTGTGTGTGTGTGTGTGTGTGTGTGTGTGTGTGTGTGTGTGTGAGTGCTGAGGGACAAGTGTGTGTGTGGATCTCACCCTCTCCAGCAGCTTACTCTTCATGAAGGGCTTGACGACGTTGTAGGTGGTGGTGAAGTACCAGGGCTGATGGACCACATGCACCGCCTTGAAACGAGCAGGGAAGGAGTCCTGCGCACACACACACACAACATGTCAGCAACAGGAGCACACATCACTGCAGCTGACCTAGTCAAGAACTGGTCAGTGGGAAAGGGATAACATGTCAACACAGACACACACACACACACACACACACACACACAAAAACAAACACACATACACTCACACACATTTGGGTACATCCTTAACAGTAATGTATCCAAAGAGTTCATAGTACATATGTTTGTTTACATCAGTGCTATGAGTAAACAAAGCCCTGAGAGATGCAGTGTTCCAGAGTGCTGGTCAGTATTGATAGTTTTCAGCTGACGTCAGAATGACCAGCTGGCGGGCAAAAAAGACGTTCCACAGCAGTTT
>NC_137927.1:8555726-8640726 GCF_963457725.1 Sprattus sprattus | reverse complement strand
GTAGTTGTGTGTGTGTGTGTGTGTGTGTGTATGTGTGGGTGTGTGTGTGTGTGTGTGTGTGTGTGTGTGTGTGTGTGTGTGTGTGTCTGTGTCTGTGTGTGTGTGTGTGTGGGTGTGTGTGTGTGTGTGTGTGTGTGTGTGTGTGTGTGTGTGTGTGTGTGTGTGTGAGAGAGTGTGTGTGTGTTTGTGTGTGTGTGTGTGTGTGTGTGTGTGTGTGTGTGTGTGTGTGTGTGTGTGTATTATATATATTCTAACTGGCAGTATGCATTCAAAAATTGGTTCTTACTGTATTTAAGAGTGATGAAGGGTAGCCTTAGGTTAACTGTGTGAAGTTTGTACTGTCCTTTAGGTGTGTGTGTGTGTGTGTGTGTGTGTGTGTGTGTGTGTGTGTGTGTGTGTGTGTGTGTGTGTGTGTGTGTGTGTGTGTGTGTGTGTGTGTGTGTGTGTGTTGGATCTATGAATGTGCGTGAAAAGCCTCTAATGCCACCTTCTGAATTGTATGGTCCGGCAGCTTCTTGCAGGGGCCATAGACAGGGCCATGGTCTTTCACCGTCAGGTGCTCCAGTTTGGCCCTCATAGCCTGCTCTTCCTCCGACACCATGCGGAACGTCCCGGTCTGGTGGTGAGACACAGAAGAACAGCCATCATTAGACCAGAGCCCAGTGTATTACAATGGGAACAGCCATCATTAGACCAGATCCCAGTGTATTACAATGGGAACAGCCATCATTAGACCAGAGCCCAGCCTGGTACAATGGGAATGCTTCTGAGAAGAAAAAGCAGACCAGAAGTTTAACAACAAATGTAATCTGTTGTCCACCCCTATCTTACCCTCACCAAACACAACCCCACCCCCCCCCCCCCCACCCCCACCCGAACAACCCCTCACCCTCTCACTCCATTTCCCCAGAGCCCCCTCGAACACCCCTCTTAATCCTCCTCACATGATTCGGGCCAAAACATCTCTCTGAACCAGAAGGATTACGTCCATCCTACTGACTGTTTTTCTTCAATGGGGGTGGACTTTCAATGCTCCCCCAGTGTTGTGTGTTGAAGTTGGCACTTAACAGTGTAAAACAAGTTTGCCATATGGGGGGGGGGGGGGGGGGGGGCTGGGGGTCACATAAGGACACTGGCACGAACATGACCAACATGTAAACACGGTTCACTTATTATGCGCTTCATGGTATCAAAGTTGCCTTCTCTCTTTCAAGCTTTCAAGGCTGACTTGACGTGAGAATTGGTGAGATTGACCAAAACAGGTGTATTTATTGGCGTGAGATGCATTGAAGTCCATTTTATTTCCTTCAGGATGTAAAAGCAAGTGTCTCCAACCAAAAGCCTGAGAGTTGGCAACCTTGTGGTATAGATACAGCTAGGTATCTGTTTTACCGTGAGAAACTACTCAGAAACTACAATGCCCACATGCCACATTCAGTATGCAATGTAATCGGATGCTACTTAACTGACTATCTGTGGTTGGTGAAATGGTACTTACAGCAGCCATGCTCTCAGCACCTTAGACAGACTCAAACCCTGCGGAAATAAAGGAATGCTTGTAATTATTATTTTTTTAAATCAGCTTAACAGCGGTCAGTCTTCCCAAGCTATTTTATACAGCACTTCTTAAAAGCCTGTCTTATCTTATCTCTTCCTTATGTCTTTCTCAGCAGCACAATAGAGGGAGTCAGTGTGGTGGGCGAGGGGAAGGTATACATTAATCCTGTTTTAGGTCTCTTCACAGAGCCCCTTACGTCTGATAAACTATACATACAATGACCCCTACAGACCAGCAACATCTTATTTAACACACACCCTCTCTATTTATCCCCTTTATATATCTCTCTCTCACACACACACACACACACACACACACACACACACACACACACACACACACACACACACACACACACACACACAATCCGTAGATTAAAAAACACACATACACAAACACACACAGGCAAACGCAAATGAACTACAGATGTTTTATCAAACTAGTAATAAGGTTCTTCATCTAATATGAGATATCTGAAGTCTTAGGTGCCAGTCCTACAATCATATACAGTATGTATAACATTTTAACAAACCAAACACAACACTATTGTTCTGTCTTTCTACCGTTGACTGAGTGTCATTTACACTCAGTCAAGTCACTTCTTTCTTTCTTCATTCCATTCTGTCAACAAACACATCATAGATCCCTAGGACAGGATTAAGGATTAAGGACAGGATATCTGTTGTGTCTGAAATGTGCCAGTCTATGATTTGCTCCTGTTCTAATCATATACTGCACTTGCATGCGAAATTAAATGTATTGTGTTTGAATGTAATTGTATAAATGCTGTAAATAGGGATACAAAATAAATGCCTGGTTTCTTCTCCCAAAGTATCTTATGTCTAACAATGTTTCACAAAAAGTTAAATCATATCATTTAAAATTTCTGTCTTTCACAAAACACATGACATATCATTTTCCCAATATTAATAATTTGTATTAATAAATAACGTATAGACATTTGTAATTACCTCCATGACATATTGTATAGCTAATCAAGACAAATAATACATGAGTTGTTGGAAGTGTTCATTTCAGGATGCCGTGTCCTTCTCCTTCATATTGCACCATATTTTAAATAATTTTCACTGACATAGTCTTTTTGGCTACCAACACTGTACTAAAGTTCCTAAATAAAACATCATTAAACACCTCCATTTAGTTTGATTCAAGCCTTTGAATCTTCACAGTAAATAAAACCCTTATTAACAATGGAATTGGAAGATTATAAAAAAGCATAAAAGTAAGCTTATAAACCACAGGCAGGAGAGCAGAGACTTACCTTGATGTGGAGACGCTGGAACACTACAGGCAGGGCAGGAGTGAGAGATTGATAAATAGAGAGAGAGAAAAAGAGAGACTCTGAGGGGGAGGACAGCGGGGGCCCTGTGCCAAGAGGAGGAGAGGAGCTGGGCAGATTGAGGGGGGTGGAAGCAGAGCAGAGTGATTTGTAGCGTCACTCCGTGCAGAGATTAGCTTGTCACACAGCATCACCACCGCTTCATGAGTACCCATGATGTCCGTTCCCCTCAAAAACCCACACTCTCGCCCTGATCCGCCTGAACCGCTCACTAAACTCTCTTTGTCAGGCATCACTGCCAAACACGGCGCTACTAAAGTGTCCTAATGCGGCCAAGACATGAGCCACAGAAAATGCAAAAGGGAAAAGGAACTCTTGACTTCAACACTTGGATCTTTAGCAGGTCTGTGAGACAAAAAGAGGCCGTCAGAGCCATGCATCTGTGAGAGACAGATACCAGTCAGATGTCTGTAGCAGACAAACTGGCAAAGAACAGGCACCTGGAGGTCTGGAGAAGCTGGGCAGAAAGGAGAGACTAATGAGGTCTGCCACTTCACATCTCTGAGTTTAGTTATCTTAGTCATTCATCGCAGAGCCTCAGTCAGTCAGTCAGTGGGTGAAGACAGCAGCTACAAGTTGTGTCTGGGTCTGGCTCATTAAAACATATTTTGTCTCAGTGTAAAACTAGCCTGACCCAGGGTTGCTACACGTTGGGACATAATCAGGTTTTAAAATAAATGTGTGTGTTTGAGAATAAATTAGTTGAAGTTAACTCTTTGCCAGTTCATGACAGAGACAGTAGAGAAAGATTAATTTTGTGCTAGAGGGTCTGAAAAGTGGATGCCAAGCACGTACACACAGGACTGGCAAATGGGGCAAAGCACGGGATTGGAGATTGCTGGATGATGTCGTTAGACAACTTCAAGTTCCACAGTGTATTGTTGTGACTGCTGTGAGACCAAACATTGTGTTGTACTCTGAGTGTGAGCGCATTTTGTACTTTATTTCGGCAATGATTCCCTTTGAACTAACTGAGATTTGTGAAGTCTTGTGAAGGTGTATCATGTCTGCTGTTGCTTCCTCCCTTATTAACCTGCACTTCTACTAGTGCTTAACTTGCACTTACACAGTTACAATCCTGCGCTTTTTTTTTCTATTTCATATGTAAAGAACACTAGGTTGTTACACTAGGTCTCTATTGCTCGTAGCTTGACTGTTCCCTCCCTTGTACGTCGCTTTGGACTAAGAGGTCTGCTAAATGACTTAATGTAAATGCTGTTGTCCTTGGTAGTGGCATGTGTCCTAGCCCATCATGAGCAACCATCCAGCCGGTTCAGTTTCTGGGTATGGGTACTTGCATGACAGTGAGAGGACTGGGCTCTGTGGAAAGTCCCCGACCAATAGCACAAGGAATTTCACTTCTTTTCCTGTGTATAACTAAAATAAAATAAAAAGTCTTACAGAAAAAGTAAACAGGAAATACATTATTTTTCACTTGTGGTAGTGGAATAGCAGTGCAAAGCTGTAATCACAGGCTATTCTATCTAACCTTTGACCCAGAGCTGGGTTTAAACTGTAAGCAGCTCACCCCGAGTCTTTCCAATGACCCCTGTTACACAGTGCAGACAGAGGGGGGGGGGGGGGGGGGGGGGGAGAAAGAGAGAGAATGAAAGATTTGTGCTCACATGCACCCATCTGCACTTCCTGGTCTACTTCATCAGAGATGACCATCCTCTGGACTCCCCTCCCCCTTAAGGACACTCTGCAGCTTTCTCTAAATGCACCTCACTCTGTCAGGAGCAGTATCTGTTTCTAAGTGCACCTCCCTCCGTCAGGAGCAGTAGCTGTTTCTAAGTGCATCCTCCTCCGTCAGGAGCAGTAGGGGTTTCTAAGTGCATCCTCCTCCGTCAGGAGCAGTAGGGGTTTCTAAGTGTACGGTGCATACGTGTATGGTGAAGCTCATTCTACACATCCACATTTGATAGACCAAAAGAAAATTGATTTTTAATGATTTTATGATATTTAACCAAGATGAGCCTATTAAGACATAACACACCCACCCACCCACCCACCCACACAATAACAGGGTCAGACCAGTCAAATCACAGTTTGCAAGTTGGGTGCTAAACTGATTCCCCAGCCCTCCCACCACACATACACATATGACTTGACTGCTGTCTTGTTTTGGTGTGAGGGGATGTGGGTTTTTTCAAGGTGAGATGTGAACACAGCTGTGGCTCCCTCCTGAGTGGAGACCACCACAAGCAATAACACACACACACACACACACACACACACACACACACACACACACACACACACACACACAGAGAGAGAGAGAGAATTTGGCAATCACAGAGAATCATGCGAGGGACAACCATCCAAATGTAAAAAAAAAAATTGACCATAATTACCGCACAATCTCCCCAACTACGACAGCGGGCTGTATGGTGTATTATAACCTTAAAACCACATTCTAGCACCAAATCGATTGCAATGAGATTGACGGTGTAATCCAGCGGTGACTAATGCTTTATCTCGCTCGGGCATCCATGTAACCTGTGGATCCTCTGGAAGCAGTTTCTCTGATTACTATCTCCCGATAGGTGACCTAATGCCCACACACACACACCTTACCACTGCGCGCCATTAATTAAACAGCACCTTTAACATAAACACACGCACACTCACATGGGCTATCTCCTCAGCAAAAATGGCAAACCATGATTTATTCACATCGAGTTTGAACACGAGCTTCACAATTTTAATGATCGAACGAAGACGCTCAAAGCGCGGAGTGGCGGAACACGTCAAGGACATCAGTGTGAAGAAGGCGACTCCCGATTAATCTCAGCTGGCGATCTTTTCAGACAGACGTTGAATTGGGTCAAGGTCAGAACCGACTCACAGAGCGGCCTGCTTGTGTGATGAGTGGATACTCACAGAGTTGGTGTGGGCTAATGAGCTCGCTGGAATGGGGGCAAAGGGCTGCATTACAGAGGGGAAGTCCTGCTTGGTTGAGCGCAGACAAACGCAGTCCTCCTGCCTCCCTGGAGTAATCACCGCGCCCCGAGTCTTGCGGCCTCAGCGACGGCCTTTGTGCCTGCCAGCGGCCCGCTCATTAGCATTGGACTCGGTCAAATGCTCTTTTTCTGCAGCGTCTCCTCAAAAGCGAAAGGGCCCCAGCCAAAGCTGAGATTCATGCCACTGATATGGTAGTAAAGACTCTGTCCATATTGTAACATACACTGAAACAGGTCACTGTCACAACTGTTTCCCACTCAGACCACATAATAAAGTTAATGTGTAAATTCATTAGTGTAGTGTAATCTGTGTGTTGTCTTCCCTACATAGGCCTATTGATGTCCTTGCACCACAGATTAAAAAAACACTAGGCTATGATAGAGAGATCATATGCAAATAAAAAATAACAGTGGTCCCCATGACCCCATGTCCTCACAACCTTTTCCTATAATGAAGCAGAAACAAGCGAGGAGGACCCAGGGGACCCTGTTAGGTCTGGACAGTAGTTCTGCCTTCCAGGTATACGATCCCCACATCTCTTTCATCGTCAGTTTAATACAAATGAGACTAACTAGGACTAACTTTGCGATTCCATTTGTAGGTATTACAAATCTGTGTCAGAAAGACAAAAAAACAAGAACAAGAAAAAGTTTATTTAGCAGGTAAAGGGAAATAACGCTGAATGATCGACAGGGGGAGCTTGCTGTATGCGGTGCTGACGTTCTTGATCCGTTGTACGTCAACCCTCCTTATAGCATGCTAATGCTGCCTCCTAGCGGTCAATCAAGTCTTTGCATAAGCGGAAAGTTGGAGACAGGTGACGTGTTTAGAGAGCAGATGAAGTGTACTTCGTTACATTACAGTTTTTTACAATCGCTAAAACACTAAAACCCACTGGCTTTACAAAGTTCTCAGTTGCCTGAACTCATGAAGCTTATTGTGCAGTCTGTTTTCAATACCTTAAACTATTTCTCATGGTAAAACACAATTTGCAGGTCTCACTTCTAAGGCTAGCTTTACACGACAACGATCTGAACACAAACCGCAAAAGTGGCGTTGCGTTCCCACTTTTAATTTCGCGTTTAGACGAGAGTCTTTGGGTGGAAATCTGCATGCAGACGGTAACGCAAAAGTGTGTGAAATTGAACTTAACCGTTGTAGACGTGGAGGTACTGCAGGATGTATATGTGTCCATTCTATTCCACTATGGCTATTTTAACGCGATTGGGAGCTTATTTATGTATTCATTCACTTACATTTGCAGTGTTCGTGTACATTTACATTTAGTCATTTAGCAGACGCCTTTGGCCAAAGCGACGTAGGCTACAAGGGATAGAACAGTCTAGCTACGAGACTTAGTGTAGGCTAATTAATGCGCCTTCTCTGTTCTGTTTTATCTGTGATTACTCGGCTTATTTGCTGAAATGACTCCTGGATAGATATCAAGGCAGCTTGAATCTCCGAGTAATGGAAATAATTCGACATGTTTGTTGTTGTTTGGCTGTACTGCACATATGATGTCAACGCGTATGCGAGGATAGACAGCGTGAGCAGCTCAGAGCACACTTTTGCGTTTTCAACCCTTTAGACGGGAACGCAACGGTGGAGCGTTTTTAAGATTTCCACTCTGGAGGGTGGGTTAATTTCTTTGCGTTTTCAAGCCCCCAAAACGCTGTCGCCGTCTAAACGAAAGGCACATCTGATAAAATATTTTGTCGTTTTCACCCGGGAGCGTTGTCGTGTAAAGCCACCCTTAGACTTTTCAGCAAAACTCTAAACACATTCTCAGTCTTAAAACACATTCTGCACTCTAATTGACATGTCATCCATACTGGTAAACACAAGTGGCAACAATCAAATACAAATAGAGAACAAATGTCATTGATTGAACACAACCACTCAAAATTGATTTAACTTGTATCAAATAATGTGACACAACCAATATGAGCCAGTTTAGGGAGCAAACAGGTTGTTGAAGGTGGGAAGGAGAAAGTCTGAGAATGAATAGAAGAAACAATGTGAGGGGAGGAGGACAAGTAAACACCACGTTGACTCCTTTGATTTGTGTCCCGTTTACTGTGGTAGTGTATATTGTAGTAGGCCTACAGTGCATTGTAGGCTGTATAAGGACAATACGTAAACAAGTTGTATGGCCCTGAACATTGTGCTTTCTATTTGGTACAGTAACAGTACTGATTGCTCAATAGATTTTGACTGGTTGCAGGTTCATATCAACAAAGAACAAGAGTGAGTTGTGGGTAGTGAGATGCAGGGTACAGTACTATAGGGGTACAAGAAGGAGAAAGAACCAACAAAAATTAGAGCAAAGCAAAGTAGTAATTTCTGATACATTTGTATAGCTACTATGAGAGAACACGTTTTCATTCATCAAAAGTCAATGATAGATAAATATGAAATTTGTTTTGAGGTAAAAAAAAATGTACTTCTCCCTGAGAACTATATGTTTTGAACAGTGTGTTTTCTATTTTTTGGTGTATTGTTTACTGACTGCTTGAAAGTGTATATCATTTTGAACACTTTGTTTCTGATTTGACAGCAGTATTAGATTTTGAGCACAGGTAAAACTGTTTTGAGGCGAAAGTTTAATTTTGCAAGAGGATTCGGAGGTTTTGTAAATAGTGCTTGAAGATGAGGTTTTGTGTTTAGAGTTTAGAGAAAATGAGTGACTGTTTCAATAATGTGTTTTAGCAATTGTAAAAAACTGTAGGCCTAATACTTGCGCTCATCAAAGACGGACTTAAAACCCATAAAGCCAGAGCTGTATGACCGCAAACCAAGCAGGGATTCAACAAAACCACTGGAGGTGCAGCAGAGAACATTAGGGGGCTGTGTGGTCATCTTAAGCACACATAGAAACCACATGCAAGTCACACATGGCTACTTAAGCAATAAGCCCCAAGAGGCCGTGCTTTGCGCTGATTTTAGAACAGGTAAGGGAGTTGTTAGGCACGACGCGAAGGTCAAATTGTAAGGTAATGCTGGATTTTACAACGACTTTTAGCCAATCACAATCAAGGATTTGAACAATCAGGTTTAGAAACATTGGTTTGATACAGGCACGGCCATGCTTTTATTACTGAGAGGAGGTGGTACAGAGTTGGCCTAAGCAAGCCAAAAAGACTCTCAGTTTAGGCATCCGGGCCACATGCCACAATAGCACACCATACAAGAATGCTGCAAAGGTCCAGGATATATGGTCAGGGTGGATGGCATATTTGATAGTGTAATACATTTCCCGCTGTGTGTTCCTTGTACCAATCATACTCCTCTTCTGAGGGTCTGCTTCTTAGTCTGCTGAAGAGTAATAATCACCCCCACCCTTGGCACAGTTGGCTTGTTCTGATAATTTTGTCAAATGGCACTTCACAATAAAAGATTCAAATGAGAAATACTAAAAATCATGAATACAAAACAACATTTCATTAGAAATTACTTTTTTTTTGTCAATTCCAATAATTTCTTGAAAACCCAAATTAAATCACTAATCATAGGTCAACTGCAACACTTCTCGAGTGGTTCATGAAACAGACTTAAAAAAAAGTTAAGGTTTATAATGACGCTTGATTTGGGCATGTGTGGCAACCACCCCTAACCTGCTGACTGAAAAACACAGGCTCCGTAGCAAACGTGACTGATCCACTAGCCACACAGACCGATTAAAAAAGTCCCAGGAAATCACCTGAGATTCCACGTGTCAGTTCCAGTGTCAGTTCTTTCTAAGCCATCTGCCTCCAGGAGTCAGTGGGTGAGTGCAAAAGACACAGCGTACAGAGAGTCATGAATACAAATGTAAAGTTTGTCATTTAAATGAAAGAAAGGCATTGCCTATTAAAAGTCAATACATACTCCACAGTTGTTGGCACGTACTAACAGAGAATGACCCTCAGAAAGATTATGGTCCTTGATTTTCCTTCAAACCAGTTTAAAAAGAATGTAAAAATCAGTTAATAGATTAATGAACTCACTTTCAACATTGATAATAGAGTATTGACATTTACACTGGCAAATAAGAACATACACACAGGTAAAAAAAATGCAAAAAGGGAACTTTAAGAATTATAAAAGCTGTGATGGCTTTTTCAGTGTGGACAGGGGATGTTAAAAGGCAGAAACCACTGCCATTGTACTGAAGTGAGCTGAAGGCTGAGTGAGGGAGTCTGATTTGACTTGTGTGCTCTCCGTTCAGTCAACATGACTCAATTCTCTTCCATGGAGACAAGCAGACACAAGCTTCCTACGAGTCAGCCATCCAAATTTACATCTCCAACATGGACTTCCTCTCACTGCCTTGTATCAAAGGAACAATCTCCTTCCTGTGCTTATCAGCCTTTTTATGGACAACAGACCAGTGTCAGTACCTAAGGAATGCTCTTCTGCAACCTTCTCCTTTTGAGTGCACATCTATCAGACAACATCAGCAGTCTAGCAGTCATTTTGTCAGCTCCTGTGAAGCTCACGTCCTCAGTGAAATGATTAAGGAGGATGTAGAAAAAAAATCTTAATCACATGATCTTCTCATTCTATCCTTTCATCTCTCTGCGTGTGTCCTTACTTTTCATGTCTTTCATTTTTCAGGTCTTTTCCTCTGTGGGTCTCAGCCCAGGAAGCAAAGTCCTGCCATGACGCTGAACCCGATAAGGATGAAG
Source organism: Sprattus sprattus (assembly GCF_963457725.1). Lineage (NCBI taxonomy): Eukaryota > Metazoa > Chordata > Actinopteri > Clupeiformes > Clupeidae > Sprattus > Sprattus sprattus. The sequence continues at coordinate 8,630,177 of NC_137927.1, read as the reverse complement.
AGCACCTTGGGCAACTGCCTCTCGGGAGAGTTCAGCTCGTGCGGCAGGATCTCCAGGAAGGTGATGTAGATGAACGTGCCCGCCGCCAGCCCCTCCAGCACGGCCTGGATGAGCGCCCCGGACGCCAGCCGGGCCTCCATGACGCCGATGCCCAAGCCGATGCCCAGCGGTGACATGAGGGCGAAGACGAGGACGTAGGCGGCCATCCACAGAGGCGGCACGGCGCTCTGCACGAGCTTCACCGACAGGCTGAACACGATGATGCTCTTATGCACAAGGATGGCGACGCAGATCTGCAACACCTGCAGGGACATAGACGAGGGGAAGAGCTGAGGAATCGTCAGAAGGGAGCCTTCTGAGGGCTCGTTTTTAAAGTACAATCAAAAAGGAGGCTTCAAAGCCTGGGATTGAGATTCAGGGGTGAAAGGACTTTTAAAATGCTCCGATCAAATTGCAGTAAAGCCATGCTGGACAGCCTGCTTGGTCCTTCAGCCCATAGAAACCCAAGGCTCATCCCTAACAGTAAGGTCAAATGCTTTCTATTTGCTATTTCCTTATAAAGCGTCTATGTTTCTGATGGCCGGCCATTGTAATTAAAACCAGGGAGCACTTGAGCACTGAGGACCAAGGGAGAAACCCACAGGGTAGTGTGTCACAGCCTCCTCAGAGTCACATGTCAGAGAGCAGTGCTGACTTGCAAACACTCGTCAGGACTTTCACTTCCACAAGCTCAGCAAGAAGATGCCCATTAAGGTATGGAGGGCTTCAGTGATATCAGAAGCACACATGTTGTGCCTGTAAAGATTTAAGAGTATCTACAACCCATAAAATGCAGTAAAAGCTAAAATCAATGTCCTGATTGGCATTAGTGCAACTGAGGTGGGCTATGCTGTCTAAACAGATATAAGAGATGAAGTCGCCGTCTAAAGCCTCCTGTCCAGGTCAGTTTCAGGGTTAAGCAACCCTTTGGGATGCCGTGCCCCAGTCAATACACAACCGCATGTGATTTCCGCTTTCTACTCTACTTCCATGTCATCTATTAAGAAAATACAAGTAGGGGTATTAAGCTCAGCAACACGCGTGCCATGTTTACAAAAGATTAATACCTTTCCAAATGCATGCATTTAATACAAAATCACCTATGGTAAAAGAAACAGAAATACATGTTTGATCACCAGATTAAGTCAATGGATGTACTCAGCAAACACTGATTTGTGTTTAGCAAATAGTAACTATGGTGAGGTAGCTAGCTAACCTTTGAGCTTCTGTACACTAGTCACCTGGGAGAGTTAACACACACACAGACACACACAATAAAGAAAAGTACAGTTCAGCACCGCACTCAATGATATTGTGTGTCCTTTGCTCTTTTTTAAACACACACACACAAAGACACAGCCACAGACACACACACACACACAGACACACACACACACACACAGACACAGAAGGAGACACAGACAGACAAACACAGACACACATTCATACTTTGTTAAGAGCAGAGAGGGAGTGGGGAGGGAGAGAGAGAGAGAGAGAAAGAGAGAGTGCTCTGACCTTTGACTCTGTGGTCTGCAGGCCGATGGCCAGCCCCTCAAACACAGAGTGCAGCGAGAGGGAGAGGAAGAGCATGAAGGAGCGGAACGAGGAGTGGGCCTGCAGGTCCATGTGCACGTGATGGCCACCGCTGCCCTCCAGCTCGCTAATGGTGCCGTTCGCCTGGCCGTGGCCGTGGCCAGAGCTGTGATTGGATAAGAGCGGCTGACGCTCCTCACTCCGCGGCCTACTGCAGGTCAGAACCAGCCGCTCAAGGATGAGGACGGTGAAGAAGCCCAACGCCATGATGAACTCCGCCAGGGGGAACTCAGTCTGAGATGCACAGGGAGAGGGAGAGAGGGGGCAGGGGAAGAGGAGTCGTAGTTATGACCCATGGGAGTACAACTACAGCAAAGACTGAACACAATGAGAGTGGGGAAGGAAGAGGCACTACTTGGTTGTGTTTGAAACACTGAATACAACACTGAAATCAGTAACTTTATATAAATATCTGTGGACAGTGGTGTGTGTGTTTGACGAGAGGAGTAGAGGAAGTTCCTGGTTTCTGGTTCCAGTATAATGTAGTCGTGTAATGCAACAACACTGACTTACTTTCATGACTAAACATTGTGTTGCCCTGCAATTAACCTGCAGTTTTAAAACAAGAATTTCCACTGCTCATATGATTCTCCATAAAGATTAAGTTTTATGTCTGTTGGTTATAGAATTTTGTGTTTGTATACAGGTGTGTGTGTGTGTGTGTGTGTGTGTGTGTGTGTGTGTGTCTGTATACTCTGTATACTCACGTCCAGCCCTCTCCTCTGAAACTCTGTGGAGATGTCAGTCAGGTAGTCTGGGATGATGTCCAGAAGACACGCCGCCAGGAAGACTCCCCCCGCAAAGCAGCTGATGAAGCTCAACACCGCCCGATGAGTCTCTGCAGACAAGGGAGACCAGAACCAAACAGAACTCTAGATTTAGTTATACACTCTACAAAGTTCTGTTCTGTCTTGTTCGCGTAGTTCTTGTCACCAGTATGTATGAAGTAAAATGGTGATTATGGCATAATGCCTTATAGGAAGGAATAATGCAGGGGTGACAATAATTCACCTGCTCAGTGCAAAATACACTCAGTACTCCAGACACATATGGCCCATTATCCTAAAAAAAAGAGAATTGTTGACCTGAGATAATGATAAGCCAGCATTTATTTAATCACCAATGTTTTTTTTTCTCAAACAAAAGCATAGTTGTTTAGACAGGCCAACGTCAACCATAAAACCACAAAAGTGCAATTCATGTTTGAAAACACGGAAGTAGTTTACTCAGAAATGACTTTATCACACACCAATCAACACATCATCAGGAAAATCAAAACAGTAGGACAAAGACATTTGTAACAGATTGGCTAAAATGGAGCCACATTTATCAGGACACACATTAGTACATGATTTGCAACATGATTGGGTGTCCCCAATCACATGGCCAATCATGTGGTAATGTATGCGTGCAATAGATGAAAAGTGTGGCGGCTGAAAAGCCTATCACCATGTTACGTCCTCTTTGTTTTATGGTTGTTGTTTCCAAATGTATCTGTCCAAGTTTGTAAATAATCCAACCCCCCCTGTTGAATCAAGCCGATTTGACTAGGTTTCCCCTTTATGGTGTGTTCAGCGGTGGATAACCGTAACCGACTACTACGGCTGCTAACAATAATAGACACCAAAAAAACATGCCTTACATCCATTTTGAAGACACAGCAGTTTTAAGAATTAGTGAAAAGACGTTAAATACATTTAGCAAATTAAAGCGTAAGTGACTGTGCTATTTTTATCTTGTTTATTACTGTACTGTTGAATAATGTGTATGGCTGGTACTGGAACATGGACATCTCAACAAATAGAGATAGCTCTTTATAACTTATGAAAAGGCTGCCAGAGGCAGAAAAGGCCCCTTTTCAGAGACATCCTATGGCAGACAGGCCTTTTCTTATAAACCCAAGTGAGAAGATAGCATTTCCGAGAAATCATGAGGCAGACAGACCTGTTCGTATAAACCCAAGTGCAAAGACACCTTTTATGATAAATCACGTGGCAAACATGCCTCCTCTGCATAGACTACCTAGATGCTTCAGGGACAAAGGGGGGTCAGGGCAAGGTGACAGACGCCTCTGCAAAAGCCACAAGGCAGACAATGTGAAGAACTGTGTCTGAAAGCCCCCGAGATACCTGGTATCCAGGGCTCGAAATTAACTTTTTGGCTTACCAGCCAACATGGCTGGTAGATGAAATTTTTTACCAGCCAATCATATTTTTTACCGGCCAAAATTAAACCTGCCATTTCAGACCTACTCTGACATTGTTTGATCCAAACAATCTTTGCCTATGATTTTAATATCATTGTTAATCACTCTCAGAATGGATTAAAAGAAATCAACCAATATTGCCCAATTGGCTGGTGACTGCCGCAACACGCGCTGTATGCTATACCCGGGAATCCTTAAAGGCCCTCCTTCACGATACATTCATTATTTAATTTACTTTTGCATGACCACAATTTTTTAAAGCACATTCAAGAGTTGGCTATTAAAAATGTACTTCAGATTAATTAATTTAACCTCATAAGAAGCGCTGCATTAGGTCTACTAAAAAAAATCTAAATTAAGCTTTTAAATGAAACCTATATGATAGATAAATATTGTCCAACTAACACTACAGCATGGATATTCAAAAGCTTATCATACTATAGTCTTACTGATCTGACAAAAAACCGCATTGAAAAAAACTAAGGGAAGGCAAACAGTACCTCTGCTTCACTGAAGGGGGCGTGCGAGAGCAAAGGAAAAAAACTTACCGGAGCATGAAAGTGTAGTGGGCGAAAGGCTTGATGTTTTGAATACATGTGTTACACAAAATACAATGAGCCACCTACTGCAACATGCCCTTGGTGTAGCTGTAGCTGCTGTTGTGGCTGTTGTTTCTTCCTCCCTAGATGTTCTCTGCACCTTTGCTTGAGGTGATGCAACGGCAATGAATCAGCACATTATTTTAGCTTTCGCTTAACTGCGTTAACTTGCGTGTCGTCAACTAAGTCGGTTTCAACTTTAAAATCGCGCTCGAAATATTAGAACTTTATAACCTTTGTATTCGGCGGCAAAGTATTAGAACTTTGTATTCGCTGGCAAAATTGTTGTATTAAAATTCGAAGAACTTTATGTTACCCCTTCCCTTCTCCCACTGTTCGTGTTGGCGTTGCAAGCTATTTTTAACCATGACGGGCGCAATAGTCGGGAGATTTGCTCCGTAATGTCACTCGCCAAGTGGCGGAGCATCGGAGACAATTTAGTCGCCAGCCCAAAAATCTACACGCCATTGGCGCTTGGCGGGTGCCAATTTCGAGCCCTGCTGGTATCACAGGAAGCTGTACACCATGTATCTCAAGGTGGTTAATTCTGTTGACAGAGACAAAGCAAACTGGTTGATGCAACATTGTTAAGATAGTTGGACCGATTGTTCTCCATCTCGGTGCGGTCAGGTCCAATGACGCAAGTAAGGTACCTGTTGTTTTCCATCTCTAGGTGCGGTCGAGTCCAATGACGCAAATAAGACGCAAATGAAACCAGAGCAAAGGGTGATTTGATCAATATAAAAGTGGGCACGGGGACTTGTTGGTTAGATTATCTACTTGATCGCTTTAGCTTATGACTGCGTTTTTGAGATGCTCCATGGACCAGCTCAGCAGTAGTTATCTCCTCTGAATAAACCGTTCAGTATACTCATACCTATTTGCCTTGAGAAGTTTCTTGAGAACTCTTAGAATAAGACACGACATGACCAAGGGGGATAAGGGGCTGATATAGTAGGCCAAGTAAAAGTAGGTAAAGTAGGCAAAAATCAGGGGGGGGGGGGTACATACAACTTTTCATCCATCCTCAGATGCTATGATGACTTATATTAATGGATGTTATGATTGACACGTTGAAACATTGCTTAGATTCAGTCCCACCACCTTGGTGTCTGGTGGTAGTGCGGTGTCTGCTAGGGTGGGGTTGGGAGGGTGGCCAGTAATCATGGGACTCTGTTTTAGGGAAGCAGGCTTAATGATTTCTTAGCCAGTAAATATTAGGGTCGATTTTGAGTTGGTTCCAGCTAAATGATGGTTCAATCGCTTCTAGGTGGCATTTGGGCAGTCAGTCTAACGACACTGCTTTGATGGCTTGTTAAGACGTGAGGTGAAAAGCTTTTGCTATTGATGTTATTAGAAGCTGTTCTTTGTCTCTCCACACAAAGGTCGCTTACTTACTGATAGATGGTCGTGATTAGCAAAACAAAACAGGCGGAAATCATTAGTTAGCAAACAGCAACCTAAGGCTGCAACAGCATACAAATACTGAACGTAGGCGTTACTTCAGGGGAAAGGAAGGGAGAGATTGAAAGAAATAGAAACTCTCCATAACAATCTATCCACACTAATTGCCAGTCAAAAGCATAGTCGGTAGTACATACCCGTTCCACTCGTCTCTCGAAACCATGCCATCCGAGCAGGAATGAATCCGAAAAAGAGTGTCAATAACAGCAATCCCACGAGGGCGCCTATCTTTACCTGTAAAATGTAATCCATGCCTTACAGCTAATCTAGTAGCCCACTGCTAGCTGGTTGGTCTCTCAGTGTTTTAGTAACTGAGATGGCTACTGTTGGTAAACAAACTAGAATAGCAGCATAGAAGGCTAGGTTGCCAAATCAGGTCAACTCTTTAAAAAAATAGCGCTACCGTTCACCCGAGTGAAGTCATCGTTAAAAAAAGAGAGTGAAGGTCGCTAGGTACATGTTAAACATCTGTAAAGAACTAGCTTTATTTCGAAACTAGTGTCTCTGGTGCTAGTGACTGTCCATGAGCTGCAGTTCACCGATTGGACTCCGCCCCCTGATGTATCACCTGACCAGACATGTTCTAAAAGAGGGATACTCTACCAATCCCGTGCTTATTTAGTTTAGGTCACATGCCGAAACTGTCAGTCTAGTGTAGCTTGCACACGAAAATGTAGTAGGCCTACTGCTGACTTAACTGAAGACTTTTAACGAGAAGCCAAATCTTCAACTTTGTAAAAATATCTTTAGAAACACAGCTTAAGCATATTGCACTACATGCTTGATCCAATTATGGAAGCATCAACGAAATTGTAAAAAAAAAAGAACACTAATTGTATTTGGCCAAAAATTGTCAGTATGTTTTTCCATTATAGTGGCCATGACCGTGGCTCGTCTCTCTCCGTGAGTTTAATCTTTGTGGTTTTACCCTCTCGTTTGCAAACATAAGATGGTCACGTCATGTGACTTCACGCAAATAAGAAAGAAGCATGATGGAAAAAATGAAGCAAAGGCATGGGTAAGGGGGGTTGAACATACTAAGTCAGTTCACATGACACATCTTTAAAGAGAAATGTTGTAACAGTCAAGCTTATCTCGGCGAAAACAAGTTGGCTGCAGTAGAATTAGGCAGTTTACCAATAACTTGAACATTTCTACCAGAGAGATCTGTCTGTGACAGATACAACTACCCTTATTTTATATGTGTAGTGTGCAACTTACTTGTAAAAGTATAAAGTAATAGGCCTACTTAAATAAATAACAGGTGTTCTATTTTATGGTGAAATTGTTCTCTCATTAACCTTATATCTGAATCTGCATCTGCAAGTGATGTAGATTGTAGGATGCAGTGAATGATGTTGAAATAGGTGAAAGTAAAACCCTCCATTTTCTTTTATTAGAGTCTGCACTGCCATCTACTGGTGAGAGCACTCCCACACAGCCGTGTAACCTTATACTTGGCCGGCTTTGTGCATGAGTTAACGAGCCCGCGCTGGGGATTGTGAGGGAGGCAGGCCTATGGAGCTCAGTTTCTCCTTTAATATTCCCCTGGCCAGAATGGCCCCTGCAGTGCTGACTGACGGCTGTTCCCTGCGGCATCAATAATAGAAGAGGAAGTTATTGTTCCGCAGCAAAGAGACAGTGACACAGTATTAAGGAGCTGACCGGGGGGAGGGCCACGCAGGGCCTTTCACTTCTCCCGCTCAGGTTTCTCGTGCTGCAGACAGTGTGGGAGACAAGTCTGTGTCTCTAGTCAAGGGCCTGATTGTCTGTGCTGGGGGTGACTTTAGGGTGTGTTTGTGGCTCCGCTGCCCTGGCTCACCCCCTGTGTAAGATAATAACCCCCAAGGACAAAGTTATGGGATGAGATCCTCGTGATGGAAGCCTCAATTGAAAATTAGTCAATGGAAGGATACTAGAATAGGGAGTGTAATATTGCCTGTGGGGTAATTAAATCAATGCAGATTTCTCTTGGATGATGTCTCTCATAAACATTGAGCGTGACCTTTACCACAGGAGGAATAGGGCTGACAGTACAGCACAATAACACAGCAGGAACAGTAGCCCCCTGAGCAGATCATTCAGCAGTAGCCTTCAGTGGGTGGCCACAGTGAAGCCACTTAATCACACAAATTCCACACAGCCTCAAGTTGGACACACACACACACACACACACAAACACACACACACACACACACACACACACACACACACACACACACACACATTTAAATTATTTATTTGAATCCACCAATCATATTCTTTACAGAAAGGATTCAAACATTTCTCAGAGGTTGAATACAGGTTAGTGACTCATGGGTACAAGAAACATCCCCTACGCCAAACAGCAAGACTACCTATAACAGCTGATACAGAGCAAAACTTGACTAGTTGTTTGGATTGCCTCTTACTAAGTCCTGCCAGTCGTAGCCCACTGACCGAAAGCTTATGGACATGCCCCAGACATCCAAATATCAGTACTACCAGCTTACATGTATAGCCTAGGTCTCTTATTTTAGCAACAATGGGCTGGTATTTGGTCAGTTTGTCAAGGAAGGCTATGTCCATGTAGAGGTCATAGACACAGGCTACCTCCAGGATTATTACCTCCCTTTTAACCTTGTCCAAGAAAAAGACATCAGGGGTGTTAGGGATGTTGCAGAACACATCGTCAGAGCTGCCAACACACACACACACACATAAATACATACATGTTTATGTTGTCATACTTAAATGTATCCAGGTGTTCTTTGAAAGTTTGAAGTCTTAAGATATGTTTGTACACAACGACATTATGAGAAGCAAAGAAGAATGTGCACGCTCAGTCTCTCTAAGAAACACACACACACACACACACACACACACACACACACACACACACACACACACACACACACACACACACACACACACACACACACAAAAACATACACACAAAAACGTACACACACACGCACACACACCTGTCATAGCTATCCACCTTTAGTAGCACTGTGGTGAACCACTGGATAGGGCTGTGGAAGGTCTGGGGTGGACATGCTCCTTGACCATTCCCTTGCTTATGTTTCACTCTCCTCGGACTTTCTCAGTCAGCTGGCACACGCAGCCCTGCAGGCGCTGAAACTTGAGGCCCGGGGCCTTTGTGCACTGGAGTGAATCTGCAAGGCAGGGAGGAGGCGCTGATCAGAGCACTGTCAAATGCCCTCACACACAGACAAAATGGAACGAGGGAGCAGGCTGGAGCAAGGGTGATAGCGGGCAAAGGAGGAAGGACATCTCGGCTGGTCAAGTACCCTCGTTTTTTTTTTTTAGTGTGCCGTTAAATGACGTGTCGTGACACAGTGTTTTGTGAGTTTGTTTTCAAGATGAATGTCTCCACTTTGTTTTTAGACCTTTGTTTTTAGAGAAATTGAGGAAAGAATGGACCAGAGTTGTGTGTAAGTACTTCATTTTGCATTCTAATAAGTATGTCAAAGGAATCTCATGCAAATTACATTTTGTAATGTAAGACCTTGCACACAATGTGTCTACTAAGTAATACAGTTAATAGTGCAGGAAGTGTAATTAAACTGTTTACGACAGAAAAGGCATGCATTGTGTTGGCTAATAACACACCTCTTAATATATCTCCAATAATTAAACACAAGAACAACCACAAGTCTACATACTTTGCATCATAAAACAGCATAATATTGAATGATGGCTCATTTTAATGCACGTCTCACTCCATAGGCTCAGTAGTAATGTAGCTGCGCTGAGTCCAGCCATTAACATTTCATGCCTATTCTCCAGAGCGACATTTTACTCCCGTGGTGTGTCTCCGGCTCGCTCTTAGAGTGGGACCCTGCCAGCGGCGGTTCCTTGGCCGTGTGGGGTGGGGGGAGGGAGAGCATGACATCATCCTCACCGACTCACAGGTGGTGAAGTCCGGCTCAGGATGGGAAAGCCTCGTTTGCTGGTGCTGTCTCTGGTGCTTTTACTTGGCCAAATACCCGGTGCACTTCCAGGTAAAGTCTTGACGTAGCCTGGATTTCTGTGTTTTGTGTGGCTATGAACATGTCTCCGTTTTGTGAGGTCAAGCTTGTGTGCATCTTTTTCATAATTTTCTAACATCTTTGTTTTGGTTCAGAATAACCTCAGACTGTTGCCTCTTTTGATAGGTGGAAGTAAAAAAGTGGGGCAAAGGGAAGCCATTTTGAAAGAGCTGCTGTCAATATGGCGGCAAGGTGGAGACTGGTATCCAAGTAATGGCCAGCCCCGCCCCGCAGACAGGCCTCAGGACCAGCAGGTCCAGGCTGTGATGCGTAACATTGTTGGGGGGCTAAAATCTCTGGGCCTGCTCTCCCCGAAAAGCATTGGCCTCCCCTCCCTTAGCAAGCCCATAGACCGCCACCGGCTCTCAGGGTTTCTGTACAACATCTCCACGTACCTCCAGGAGATGGGGGCTGAACTGGAGGAGAGACAGCCAGCCTCCAAAGAGGAACAGTTCTGGGAGAAGATCCTCTACTCCCTGCTGCAGGCGGAAGAGGGCGCCCCGTATGGGCCATGGGATAGTAGGGTGCCTCCCAGGCCTAGCTTCAGACTACAGGACCTCTTCCTGTCCCTTAGGGGCAGCCCACACTGGGATGGCCTGCTGGGATTGGTCCAGAGCATCCAGCACCTATCTGAGTGGCAACCCCAGCGGCCAATCCTAGCGTTTGTGTCTCAGAACTGGAAGACGATCAGTGCGCTATTGGACGTGGCGCTGCAGGCCGTGGTGAGTGGGACATATGGGCAGGCCAGTGCGGGGCTCCAGGGCTTCATCTGCCTCCTGCGGGGCCGCCAGGACTGCGGCTTCAGCACCGGCTGGCTGGAGCAGCTCATGGGCTTCCTGGAGACACGCAAATGGAAGCCATTACTCAGCCTCCACCCATCAGGCGACCCCAGAGAAGGAGCCGGCGGAGCGGGGGGCGTCAGCGGGAGCAGCGGTCGCCTGAGGCCCTTCAGCCTCCCCCCGGAGGCACTCCAGAACCAGAGCCTGTCGGACATGGAGGAGCTGGACTCCGTGCAGGCGCTCCTGCTGCAGGCTCTGTCCAGGTCGGCGGCTGGGGAGAGGGCGGCGGCTCAGCTGGCCCAGAGGAACCCAGAACTTCTGCAGGGCCTGGACGGGCTGAGGAGGGGGCTGCTGCACCGGGTGGGCAGCTCTGTGTACGGAAGTTTGCGCAGGAAGGTGTCACGTGTTACCATGGCGTTGCTGGATGATGTCAGCAGTGTGGTTGGTGTACCCCAGCCGAACCGCCATGGGAGATGCATAGTGGGCAAGTGTGCCATTTTACCTCAGATAGAAGTTGGTTTTGATGTGTCAAGAGCAAGGGCAAGAATAAGATCTTTTCTAGTTTGCAAAGAATTTAATACTAGAATTTAAAAGAAATGTCAAGCTAATCACTCCCATTAATTTGGCATGGCTTAAGTTCATATGATCGTCTGGGCTGAAAGATTTAGCAGAGAACTCTGTCTGACACAGCTTTAAAATCACAAAGGCCATGTTTGTCATTAAGCGTATCTCTGTTACTCCAAATCCTATGGTGAGTTTAATCTGCCTGCGCTTTTGTGGATGGCAGTAACCCAACCCTGCTGGTATTATGGCCACCGCTCTGCTGTCACCACATGCCTGATTGACTGATGCAAGAGCCACAGTTTTCCACCTTTTGTCAATAGAGTTCTGCCATTGTGTGCGATTTGTGATAAATAATAATTATGCGTTAAAATCAGACAGCTTGTTTGACTCCTTGTGTCTTTTTTTTTCTATTCTCTTAAAAGGTGACCTAAGGCAGCTCATTCTGTGGTAAGTGTTGGCACAGAAATCCTTTTTTCCAAATGAGCCCGCTCCCATACTGCATGTCTGCTGTACACCCCTGTGCCTGTGCATGAGTGCCCTTGAAGTACTTTAAGCAAGTCTTTGGATGGAGTCTGTTTCTGTTTCGAGTATCAGATCAGTTTGGACTTTTCCACTGGCTGCGTTGCACCAGGCCAGATAGATCAAGCGTGGACAACAGTGAAATAAACACCACAGCACAGATTGTGAGAGTTCTCCGCCTCATTCTCTCTCTCTCTCTCTCTCTATTCTTCCGGTTAACCAGGGGTATCAGACACAACCTGACCTGGAATGCCCAGGCTCTGGGCTTCACGTCTCAGGGCCTTCCCAGCCGCCCCCCCTTCATGTCCTGTGCTCCAGTCGGGGTGGACAGCGCTGCCTCCTCACCCCGCTCCTCATCTACCCCACCTCCCTCCCGCAGGTCAAGACTCCTCCCCCAGCCCCAGGAACCCGAGGCGGACCCAGAGGCGACCCCTGACCCCTCGGCCTCGGAGGAGATCCTAGAGGCCGCCTGCAACGACTCCATCCCCGGCCTGACGGGCGTGTCCAACTTCACCGTCTTCCTCTACTGCAACCTCTTCACGGGGTCCCTTGATGCCCCCGGGGAGCTCGGGGGGCCGGACTTCCATGCCACCTGCTCTGATGCAGCCTGGTACCTCTCGGTGGCTGAGGTGGACTTCCTGTGGGTGCAGGTCTGCAGCGAGTTCTTTGCGCACAAGTTCAACAACACCGTTTGTGCCAACTCCTCGTTCTGGGTCCACAGAGCACAACAGGTAATCAGACCAAGTCAGTCGGGGTTCAGTTTTGGTGTCTCATTTCGTCCGGTGGGGTGAGATAAGTTCAGAGCGGCTCCATATTACACAAAGAGGAGGATTTCTATTGTTCTGTCTCTGTTAAGTATTCCTACTGGAAAACATCTATATGTTTTGGGCAGACTGAATCTGATTTTGTATCCCAGCGAGCATACACAAACTTGTGACATCTATAACTTGAACACACACACACACTTGACATCTATAGCTTGATCACACACACACTTGTGATATCTATACTCTCCTCTGCCTCTGCGTCGCGCTGAATGAAAGAAATGTGTAGAAATCAGACCGCCTCTCAAGATTCTCAAGGTGTTTGTTCATAGAGTAAAACAAATGGCAATCCATTAGACATACTCAGAAAAAAATATATATTTGTAAACTCTGGCAAATCTATGTAGACTTTCTATTGATGTGCAACAGATTAACTCTTATATTCCCCTTAGGCTGCGCTAACTAAGGACTACCAGTATCTCAACCAGTCCATCATCACTGAGCTCTGTGTGCAGCTGACTGAGGACACCACAGGAGGCCCTGCCCCGGATGCCAGTCAAGACTGCCTGGCAATGTTGGGCAGCTCTTTCATGAATGCCCACGATTTCAGGAGGTGTTTCTTTCCCAACGAATCCACTCTCATTCTCTCCCTGTGTGGGAATGGGTCGTCACCTTCTCATGACGATAGGTCATGGAAATCGGAATACTGCTTGCGTGTTCTAAACACCACTCACTCTCTCCTGGCTCGCTTCTGTGACTACAGGAGCTGGGACACCCCAGATTTTGCCAACGCCTCGTTGCTGGAGCTCTGCGTCCACACTCCAGGCCTGCAGGATTACATGTGCACCAATGCCACCCTCTACACCGAGCTTCTCCACACCCGCCCCTCCCTTCTGCTGGGCCTCTGCCTAGGCCGGGCAGAAGGTGACGGAGAGGAGGAGGAGGGTAGCGAAGAGCAAGGAGCCCAGCCAGGCAGCCCTTGCGGCCTCCAGCAGTTCTTCGACCTTCTCCCGGCGCCGTACGCGTTCGACACGTCGCAGCTGTGTGCCGACCCGGCGCCACTGGTCCTGGAGGCTCTGCAGAGCCTGAGCCGCTGCGAGGGGGCGGTGGACGAGCGCGTGAGCTGGCTGGCCAACGTGGGCTACGTGCTGCGCGTGCTGGACTTCGTGGTGGGCCTGTCTGCCAGCCTGGAGGAGGGCGAGCGGGAGGTCAGGCAGGGTCTGGGCCAGGCCATCCTGCTCTCCAGCCTGCTGGACAACAGCTCGTTCTGGGCCACGCTGAGGCCCGACGCCTCCCTGAGCGTGCTCCACACCGTGGGAGTCTTCCTGAGGAAAGAGCAGAACCCGGCTGTCAAGGAGGACCTGCTAAGCTGCTACAGTGTAAGATGGCTGCCAGATGCCTTCGGGGTGTGTTTTGGGTCTCCAGTAAAGAGAAAATACAGATTATAATTTCTTCACCCAATTCAATTCTGTTGCGTGTGTGTGAGTGTGTGAGTGTGTGTGTGTGTGAGTGTGTGTGTGTGTGTGTGTGTGTGTGTGTGTGTGTGTGTGTTTGTGTGTGTGTGAGTGTGTGAGTGTGTGAGTGTGTGTGTGTGTGTGTGTGTGTGTGTGTGTGTGTGTATGTGTGTGTGTGTGTGTGTGTATGTGTGTGTGTGTGTGTTTGTGTATGTGTGAGTGTGTGAGTGTGTGTGTGTGTGTGTGTGTGTGTGTGTGTGAGTGTGTGTGTGTGTGTGTGTTTGTGTGTGTGTGTGTGTGTGTGTTTGTGTGTGTGTGTTTGTGTGTGTGTGAGTGTGTGAGTGTGTGAGTGTGTGTGTGTGTGTGTGTGTGTGTGTGTGTGTGTGTGTGTGTGTGTGTGTGTGTTTGTGTGTGTGTGAGTGTGTGAGTGTGTGTGTGTGTGTGTGTGTGTGGGGGGGGGGGGGGGGAAGCTGTCACAAAGATGAGAGAGATTACAGGACCTGAGGCCTAATCCCTTTTTGATAGTATCTGAAGGAAGGATACGACTTCAAGAGTGAAGAATATTTTCTGTATGAATCAACAGATATGAATTGGCATGTGTTGACATGCAGTGTATCTCATTTAACGTTTTGACAGTCCTGGAGCACAGGACCCACTTGTGTTTCTTGAAATGGAAAATTGATAGCAATACATATTTGTAACACCATCCTGTGAAATGGCATCACAAAAGTTTTAGTAGTTTAAACCCCTGCCCCTGTCTATCTGTTTGTCTGTCTCTCTCTCCCTCCTTCTCTCTCTCTGTCTCTCTCCATCAATCTCTGTCTGTCTGCCTGAATAGCCTGTACTGTGGGATCTGATCCAGAGACAAGGCAACTCCTCTGCACTCAGAGTCCTTATTCAGGTACTGAAAAAAAAACCAATATACCACTGTCTTTCTCAACTCTCTCGAAAAATAAAAGTTGTTGCAATGTAGCGACTGAGCGAAACAGATCCTCACAACACAGATCTCAACACAAACTCCACATGTCTTTAGGAATATCTGAAGATGCCGAGAGAGAGCATCCATATGCTGGTGATGTCTGCTGAGAAGGAGGCCGTGAAGAGGTTCCTGTCTCATGTGCATCAGAGCTGGGACCAGATGGATGTGGAGATCAAGGTAGAATAATAAGACCAGCAGATCAGTGTTCAGCCAGAGCATCAGACCTCTTCTTTTCCCTGTGTGCTAGTCAGCCTGTGACTGCAGGAGGGTACCTCTACAGAATGATTACTGCACACCGTTAGGGGAACCCACTGATCTAGATGATCATGTGCATAGATTATGTGGAGTTGTATGAATATCTCCTTAAGGATGAATGGACTCTTGGATCAAAGCAGAGCCTGTTCACTGCTCTACAGAACTGTACGGATTATGTCATTAATCAGTGGAAGAACCCCCTGTAACTCGATGGAAGACCGTATTCATCAAGTGGAGCTTAATGGAGCTGAATATAATTACTCTGGCTGGCTAAAATCTAGTTAGCTAGGGAGCGAGTCCAGAGGTAACTGGTAAGCATGATAAAATAGTAGGGCTTCCAGGCATGTTGTGTGCCCTGTAGAACTTGATATTCCTGACAACCAGTTCTTGAGAGCATCAGAAAGCATGCAAAGAGCATCAGTCGTTATGGTGTATTCCTGTTCATAAACCTGTTACTGAACCTTAGCTGTCTTCCTCAGGCATCCGCAACAGACCAGCAGGCTATGGAGACCATGACGGCCGCTTTCATCCAAAAGTTTTCACGTGTGACCCCTGACCTTTTTGTTGACCTCTCCCAGTTCATCCCCTTCATGTCCGTCTCTGACATCATGAGCTTCCCTGCCTCTCTGATGGTCAACGACAGTGTGTGAGTGACCTCCAATCCTATGGCCGCTTCTGATGGATCTGTCTTGTCTATTAATTGGGATCAGAATTTGTATATTAAATAGCTCATGAGTTTGGTTGTGAGTAAATGTAGTAAATCTTGAGCTACTCAGTTCAGTTTATTATACATTAAATAACCTTTGTATTGAGCCTGTATAGCCTATCGCATGTATTTAAACAGATATTTTTATTTATTTTATTGTTTCTATGCTTTATACTGTTGTTTATGTGTTCATTCAATTATATGTGTAGCTTTTCTTGTCAAATGAAAGCATATCAGTTGAGTAAAACACTAGGACTTAATGATCTGCTGCCCAAGAGAATTGGGTAAGAAGTGCTCTGGAGCTAACTGCTACGAGCCAAGTATCTTTCATAAACATAAGAAAATCAGTCATTTGTAAGATACATGCTGGGTGGAAGGAACACAGTTCATGACCACGTGTCCGATCAGTATTACTCATCTTCTCAAATGAAGTTCCCACTAACAGATTAGCTCTCAGCAGTGGCTGTAATGAACCAGCTATGTTCTGAGCCACTGAGTGGCAACAGAAAGCTGCTGTAGGGATAATACTTACTGATCCCACAGCAAACCTTTGTTGTAAGAGGCTAAACAAAATCAAAGTAATACTGATGGTCTCATATACAGAGGCTTTCCATATTGCCAGTAATAAAGTCGTAGTTATTTGAATGGTATGATATAGTTTACCATTTTTACTATTATAATGCTAGCTTATGACATCCCACTGACACATTTGCCGCTCAGATAGCACAGCCTGTAACTCTGCACACATCATTGGTATCATTAAACCTTTATTGGATGCAGCTGCCAAGCGCCGTGACATAACATGACCGTCAGTGTCATAACGACGCTGATAACAAACCGAGTGAATAGCTGAGAACACTGTGTCTCACTGCATAACATGACACCATAAAAGGGTAATTAGCCATGTTGCAAATTTCATGTGCAATTCAAGGAGTAAATGACTGTGTTGTGTGCTTTTGCTGCCCCCTGATGGTTGCTCAAGGCTGCTGGCGATCCGGGAGCACAGCTCGGTGATGAAGTCCCCTCAGAAGCAGGCGTTTGTCAAGCGCCTGCTCCAGG
The DNA here is from genome assembly GCF_963457725.1 of Sprattus sprattus. Lineage (NCBI taxonomy): Eukaryota > Metazoa > Chordata > Actinopteri > Clupeiformes > Clupeidae > Sprattus > Sprattus sprattus. Next base: position 8,613,163 of record NC_137927.1, on the reverse strand, counting down.
CTCCCGTGGCTGGGGACGTGGCCTCCTGGCCCCACTACTTCCTCACCTCCATCCTGCCTTTGCTCCCCCACCTTCCCATTAGCTACTTCCAGCAACTCACCGCACAGCAGGTCAGGCCAAGTAGAGGCAACAGGTTATTGGTTCATAGCTTATAGTGCTCAAAGTTTCTAATTTGAGCAGCACTCTTGGTTGGAGGATACTAAATGTGCTATAGTTCTTAATACATTTGTAACTGATGTGTGGGATGGGTCTGATCATCAGAAGCAGGCACATTAGCACTTCTCAAATTTTGCACAGCTGCTGTAAATTCCCTGGACTGGCATTGTAATGCTTTGTTGGTGCATGATTGACATTTTCAGATAGCTTTAACAGATTGGGATAATCTCATATTGAGACTGATAGCGGGGGAAAATAGGGGTATTAATCTTGTTTATATGTGATAAATCTCCTTGCCACACTGTCAGGCAGTGACTGTGTGAACATTACAGCTCAGCATGACATTTACGTTAGCGGTGTGACAAATGGTCCCGCTGGCCTTTTACTTCCTGTTGGGGAATACATTCCATCTCTGGCTGAGCTCTGTTCTCCGGCAACCCTGGATCTCCTATATGTTATACAAGTGTGAATAGGACTTTATTTTAGCCCAGCAAACGTACCAAATATGTAAACATATATTGTTAAGTTGAGGGAATAGTCAGAGGTGCTTCCCGTACCTACCAGTGGGGTGACTGACATGTATATATGCCTCCCTCTCAGCTCGGTCCTCTGATGGAGCTGCTGGGGAACTACAGCCTGGACGCCACTAGGGGGCACCATATTCTCAGGACCGTGTACCCCAAGAAGAGGAACCTCACCAACGAGACCCTCCTGAGGTGAAGTGCAGCCGCTGTGCATGTCCACACGCGCTTGTTTGGTTGAAATGTCTCGTTTAACTTGTCTCAAGCCTTTGAGGTTGTCATTGAATGTATCTTTACAAAAAAAAAGCTGAGCATGTTGGAGCGAGCAAATGATTAACTTGATATTGTTGGTTATGTATATCTTTGACACTGTGCAACCATGTAAGCATATGACCATATAATTGTTTTGTCATGAGATCCCTGTCAGGCCTAGCGTTGCCAGTAAGACTTCTAGAGTTTCCTGGGCAGGTTGGGGGTATTGGTGTGTTACCTGAGTCCCGAGGACCTGAAGCCGTTCCTCTCATCCCCTCCCCCTGTGCTGTGGCAGCAGCTGGCCTCCTGTGTGAATGATGGACTGGTAGCGTCCGACGGGAGAGTAAGCGCTTGATTTCACGAGTCCTTTGTGGTGCACTTGTATGTCATAACCCTCTTGATTACATTGTGTTTCTGTGTGTGAAACTCAGAGTCACTCATGTTGATACATGAGACATGGAGTGATGAGAGCACATTTGCATGCAGACTCACACACACGTGCACACACACACACACACACACACACACACACACACACACACACACACACACACACACACACACACACAAAACGAAAGAGATGCAATCTGTCAAATGAAAGGTCTTCAAATTACAACATCCTCTTCCAATTGACATCTTCTTTCTTCACACTATGTAACCTTTTGGTAACGACTTCTAACAACCAGTCTGGCCCCATGCAGCTGTCCCATTGGCTGGACTTGGCGCTAGGTTCGCTGAATGCCAGTGCTTTGGCGCCAGCTGTGTTGGCATCTCTGCAGGGCCTTTTGCCCCAGCTGGGAGCTGAGTTCCTCATGCCCCTCTCTTCGGCTGAGCTACTGCAGCTTCTGACTCAGCCCCAGATACCCACATACTCACCTGCACAGGTAGGCAAACACACACTCACATTTACATAGACATACAAACACACACATACACACACACAGCACATACAGTGACTGCAGTTCAGGGCAGGGATACACGTTGAAGTGTGAGGAGGCAAAAATACAACCTTTTGGCTCAGAGTTAAGAGCGGAAATCAACTGACCTACAAAACCACAGCTTTCAGTAAATGTATTTGTCCACTTTTTAAGTGCCTTTCATTTAGAGTGCCTGAGTGCAGATGATTCAAAACATGCAAGGTTCCAATAAAGTCTGTTTGTTTGTAAAGCAGGACTGTAAATCTGCGCCGGTATGTCTCCTCCCAGTAAGCTCACAGGATTTGGCCTTTCAGTTAGTAAACACTCGATGAAAGATATATATTTTTGGGTGTCTTTATTTTAAACTTTTTACAAATAACAGCAGTGGCAGCTTAGCTTCTCCTGGAAAATCTCTGTCATGTATTTGGTGCAACCTGCTGTTTGGGTTTCATCCTTCAGGCGTTTCAAATACTGGAGCGGATTTCTGAAGACACAAATGTAAGTTGGACCCTAAACCTGAAACAGCACTTCATCAAACTGACCACTAACATAACTCTGTTAATAGCAGGTCTGGAAAAAGACATGATATTGATAGAACTTTTAAGTTATGTTATGGAAAGAGCTCTGGACTTTATGTATCTGTTTCTGACTGTTATCTATCCTCTTCCCTATCTACTGGGTACTTCTGTTTCTTCTCTCTATGTCTGTTTCCCCTCCATCTTCTTTCCCCTCTCTCTGTCTGTCTTTCCCTTGTATCTCTGTCTCTTCTCTCTCTCTCTCTCTCTCTGTCTTTCACTCTATCTTTCCTTTTCTCTCTCTCCCCCACCTCCCTCTCTCTGCCCGTCTTTCCCTTCTATCTCTGTCTCTTTTCTCTCTCTCTCTCTCATTGTCCGTCTTTCCCTTCTATCGCTGTCTCTTCTCTCTCTCTCTCTGTCTTTCACTCTATCTTTCCTTTTCTCTCTCTCCCCCACCTCCCTCTCTCCTCTCTCTGCTTGTCTTTCCCTTCTATCTCTGTCTCTTTTCACTCTCTCTCTCTCATTGTCCGTCTTTCCCTTCTATCGCTGTCTCTTCTCTCTCTCTCTCTCTCTGTCACTCTATCTTTCCTTTTATCTTCGTTCCCCCCCCCCCCCCCCCCCCCCTCTCTCTGTGCTGTAGCTCAGCGGGAGTGTGCTGTGCCAGCTCCGGCCTCTGCTCTCAGGCCTGTCTGCAGGCGTTCTGAGGGACGTGTTGGGGCCAGAGGGGGAGCTAATAGGGGAGGAGGAATGCCAATGCTGGCGCCCCCTGCTGGTCACCCTGTGCCCTGCACACAGAGCCCTGCTCCAAACAGCCCTCTGGGAGGTAGGCTGCTTTTAGAAGGGTGCTGTTCAGATGTTCAATCATCCTCAGTCTTTCCTCTGTCAAACAAATATAGTATTTCGTGGGAGAAGGAGTTTCAGTTTGGATTAAAATAGAGAAAGGGAAGATCTCAATGCAGTTTGAGCTCTCGTTTCTTATACTGAACATTTGCATCTGTTACGACAGCCAACAGCGTGGAACATGTGTCTCTGTATAACGTATGTCAATAATATGGACATTTTTTGAAAGGGGCTGGACAGACGATCTGCAAACATGTCTCTGCACCTGCGCTGTCTTCTGCCCTACGTCCCCTTGAAGAGACTCATGATAGGTCTGGATGGAGAAGCCATCCTGACTCACCTGAACCTTTACAGGGACTTGCCCTGGTCCCCACAACAGGTATGGGACATGTGAACAGACACATGAACACAACAGAGAATAAACACACACACACACACACACACACACACACACACACACACACACACACACACACACACACACACACACAAACACATTATCCACATCTGCAAACATTGATTTTTGGCCCTCTGGCAAATCCGAAACTTTGCTTTTAACCCATGCCCACATGCTGCCTCAAACACATTTACACACATGCTGCCTAATATGCACGCCATTACAGGAGCTCCCTTGCAAAAGCATTTGTCCCTGTCAAAAGGATTCTTGTGCCATGTGAGTTCCAGGTTATGCAGAAGCCATTTGCATAGCAATTAACTGAGCTCTGTAACGCACTCACTCGGCTGTGAACGCACACAAACAAAGGGCAACTGAAGAGGTTGAAAAAAGAAAACAAGATTGTTTATCCTCCATCCACATTAACACCCGATACACACACACACACATATATATACACACAAACACACACCATTTCCCTGCTGGCCCTAACCCAACCAAGAGAGTGAGAGTAGAGAGTGAAGGGGGGAGTGTGTCATTCATGAGTGAGGGCCAAGCTGGCAGAGGCGACGGCTTTCGCATTTCTCTGCCGTCCTTTGGCTTCGCTTCAGGTGAGCTTTTCAGGAAATTAATACCGCCTCGCTTCGCCGCCGCCATCAAGCAAATTGGTCTCATTGTTCGTGCAAAAATGGCTCCCGAAGGGGGCATAAATAAGTAATGTCTACACTCGTGGATGCTTGCCTGGGCCCCTGAGGTGTGTTCGAGCCCCTTCCCCACATCTGCTCTCTCGCTCACTCACACAAAGTTTTTATTACCCCCCCCCCCCCCACCCCCCCTCCCCCTCCAACAGACTCAGCTGCTCTTTAGAAGGCTCCATCAAGTTGAGAACATTACATTGGAAAGTGTAAGGTAGGTGCCCCTAAGAGCATATGTTGCTCCTTTGCGTATGGCTCATTGAAATGAACAGAGCTAACTTACATCGTTATGTGTGTCACTTGCAAAGTCAAGGAGTGTCTGCTTTGTGTCATTCAAGTAATTCAGTAATTTATGGACGAATGATGTATGAATGAACAGATGGATATAGAAATATGTAACTGGAAACTACTAGGGATTCTGCAGTGTTGTTCTTTGTGGTGCATTCTTGTTCTACTTCTCTTTTGGTTAAGGACTCTGGGCCGTATTGCCGGAGGAATGAGCTGTGATTGGCTGATGCTCTGGACCAATGACACCGGCTTCTCTGAGTTGTTGCAATTTGTCAGCAAGTTGCCAGGACAACTGAGGCCAGCTTTGGTAATAGAGGAGACCCTCCTTCCTCCACTCCCTTCCCCTCCCTTCGCCACCCTCCCTTTCCCATCTCTCTCTCTCTCTGTCGTTTCATTGCCTCTGTCTGGGAGGGTAATTCCCTATTCTGTATTAATGGCTGCATAACAGCAGTGCAGTTGACAAAGGATGTCATCTCTCACTGCTTTCTGATTTGTTTGCACTCTGCATGAGTGGAGGAATATTGGCTGATGGTGGATTTCTCTCCCTCCCTCCCTCCCCCTCCTCCCACCCTGTCAATATATTGCAGAGAAAGTGTATGGTGGAGGGGTTGCGAAGAAGACCAGAGCTGGATCTCAATGAGCTGGACCATTCCTTCTCTGGAACACTGCCGTATGAGTGCTTTCTCTTCTCCCACTCTAGTTTTCATATAATCCCTGTGTTTGGACAGGTAGTGGCTGCAGAGGGTAGATCTGTAGCCTGATATCTTGCCAAATAGCACAAGCACCGCTAACTGTGCAGTCTGTATGCATACATACACGTGTGCGCATGTAAAGTGCAATCTAACCGTTTTCAGGATGAGGATGCTCGACAGCCTCTCCAACACCACCCTCTTTGCCATCCTGGAGCACATACGCCACAACTTCACCCACTTCCTCCAGCTGGCCCGGCACAGGCAGATGGCCCTCGCCGAGAAAGCGATTGACGTGCTTGTAAGAAAGGAATAATCAATACAAAACCAATATCTACTACAAATATCACCACTAACCACTAATATAATACCACTCATACCCCTCACACACGAAGCACCCCGCTCAGAATAATAATATTGCAACTAGACCCCATTAGGGAGACCCACCGCGCAGGAGATTGAAAGAATTTCAATTCAAAGGTGGTTTTGATGGAGGTGAAATGGGCTGCAGAGAAAATAGAGCTGTCGAGAAGAACGTTAAATCAATAGACATTATGTGTTCACAGCATGATGCTCCGCGGGAAAGTCTCTTTGGTATTCTTGTGTTGTTTTGTTGTCAATACCAAGCATTTGATAGAAATCATGTTTTAGGCCCCCAAATTACCCTCTAACCCCCAAATAGTTTTGAGAAAATGAAAATAAATGGATCTTCTTTTTCATATAGATGAAAAACATCCTCTTTCTCTCCTCCTGTTCTTCCTCCTCCTCATCCTCTTTCTCTCCTCCTGTTCTGCCTCCTCCTCCTCATCTTCCTCATCCCCATCCTGCGGTAGGGCATCTCCCAGCAGGGCCTGTCTGGCTCTTCTCTGGACCTGCTTGGGCCACTGCTGCCCTTTCTAGACCGAGCCACGCTGCGCCTCGTGGACAGGGAGGCCCTGAGGCTGCGTCTGGAGGAGCTGAAGGGCTACTGTGTGCCTCGGGACAGCCTCCGAGACATGGCCTCACTCCTCACCGACAAGGCCCTGCTAGGGTGAGGCAGGCAGGCAGGCAGGCAGGAAGGGGATGAATGGCATATGATGACTCAAAACCACACCATTATACTCCTCCTGGAGGCGCTAGACACATGAAATATTTACAACTGAGTGCAGGCGGCAATATGTTTTCATGATGCCATTGCACAGCTGTGCAGCCATGATGGCATAAGAAATGCTTTACTTGGCAGTTCTGTACTTTTCTGTGTTAGTCTTAAGTGACGCCTGTGTTTGAGTGTGTGCGGTAGATCTGCCTGAGTTTGGTCCGGGGTGACTGTGTGTGTGCGTGTGTGTGTGTGTGTGTGTGTGTGTGTGTTTGTGTGTGTGTGTGTGTGCGCGCGCGTGTGTGTGTGTGTGTGTGTGTGTGTGTGTGTGTGTGTGTGTGTGTGTGTGTGTGTGTGTGTGTGTGTGTGTGTGTGTGTGTGTGTGTGTGCGCGTGTGTGTGTGTGTGTGTGTGTGTGCGCGTGTGCGTGTGCGTGTGTGTGTGTGCCAGTGTGTGTGTGTGTGTGTGTGTGCGCGTGCGCATGTGTGTGTTTGTGTGTGTAAGTTATGGTTGAGTGTGTGCGGTAGCTCTGCCTGAATTTGGGCCGGTGTGACTGTTGCAGGGAGCCGGGTTCCTGGAACGTGGAAGACGTGGAGCATGTTGGCAGACTGGTGTTCGCTCTGTCTCTGAAGCAGATACGCAATCTTCCTCTGGTGAGAACGGCTGCCTCTGCCGCAGGACACAAGTCACGCCCAACACTACTTCTTGAAAAGTCTGTTGCAGAGAATCAGCTCCTTAACCACAATTTAACCAGGAAGTGTGGTCGGGGTTGATGCACTTCCTGGCTTGGGGAAATTTAGTTTGTCAAAATATTTCATGGTAGAGACACTCCTTTTCTGAGAGAGAGAAAAGGACGGAGTTAAAGAGGGAGGGAAACTGACATGGAGAGCAAACACTGAATTTAAAAACATCCACATATTATTCATACTGTTACCATTTGCCATTTGGGTTATGTAACCAAAATGGTTACACTGTGTCAATTGAAGAACTCTCTATATAAGTGTAAGAAGAATGAAACAGGTTTCAGTGTTGAACAGCCATTTATGTGTATCTGAGTGAGTGTACGTGTATTATATGCGTGTGCATTATATGTGTATGTATTATGTGTGTGCGTGTTTGTGTGTGTGTATTATGTTGATATTATGGGTGTGTGTGTGTGTGTATGAGTATAATGTTTGTATGTATTGTGTGTGTGTGTGTGTGGGGGGGTATTATATTTGTATGTATTGTTTGTGTGTGTGTGTATTACAGAACCAGCTGGGTGTTGAGGTGGTCGAGCAGACCTTGCAGAGCCAGAGGCACTGGGAGGAGAGTGAGGTGGGCCGGGCCTGTGGACCGCCCCCGTCCCTCAGAGACAAGATCCAGACCTTCATCCACAAGATCATCAAAGGCAGACGCAGGAGGCAGAGAGGTAGGGCAGGCCAGGTTCTGTTATTCTACAGAATGAAATGAATTCATGAAATGAAATGAAGTAAGAACTTCAGACATTCACCTGCTGAAAGACAAGAGTTTGTCAGCTTCCTCAAGAATGATTAATGCACTTTACCCTTGCTTTATAACCTGCCAGCCTGCTGACACACAGCCATCACGACTGCCTTACCACAGTATGGGCTGACAATATCCAATCCTTTAGCTCACAAGGTTAATGACAACAAATCATTTTAAACCTTGAGATAGATTTTAGATGACTTTCTACAGTTGGTGTGTTGTTGTGCACTTGGGTGGGCAGTGTTGGTGACCTCATTTGTATATGCATATGTACAGTACATATTGTATACATATTGTATATAATATTACTCATTAGTATCCATGACCATGGTGACCTCATCCACTTCTGCGTTGTTGTCTAGAGCCCGTGCCAACCTGCGCTGACATCAAGGGCACCTTCCCCTCAGCCTGGCAGACCTCCCAGTACCAGCGCATGGTGGACAGAGAGCTGCAGCAGTGCGTGGAATTTGTGGGTCGAGACCCGGCGCTCAGCTCAGACCAGCGCTGGACGCTGTGGTCCAAACTCAGGCAGGTCAGTCGGTCCTCCTCAGGCACCCACCTCCTGTTGCATGGACTGGTGGACATCATGGCTTCTTTCCACATGTTTGGGATGGTTCAATCATTTCAACGAGGTGCTTCAGATTCCTGAAATAGGACTTGTGTAAATAGACAGAAACTGTTGTCTTTAATTTTCTGTAATCGACTTCTTTCTCTGAGGGGCTTGCGAGGCAAAGTATGTTGAGTTTGCGAAAAAACCTCATTCTGTGCCTGGCCTTACATTCATTTGTCACAGTTGACTAATAGGCTCATTTTGAACCATGTTTCTCAAGGATATGTTTTTTATTTTTTAGCTCAGTTTAAAGGAAATGGTGTTGCATAACGATGGCAACAGTTAATGGCAATACTATTCCAAATCAAATTATTTTATCATACTGGGATCATTTGGAGTAGAATTGTTTACAAAAACATAATCACTTGATAAGAATGGTATCCATGTTCTTTAAATCATATGAGTGTGTGTGTGTGTGTGTTTGTGTGTGTGTGTGCGCAGGCCTACAGACCAGTGCGGGCGATGCGGCCTGAGCAGGTGCTGCAGCTGGGGTCAATCGTCACAGAGCTGGGCGAGAGAGAGCTGCAGGCCCTGGACCTCTCTGACCTGGGAGTGGTGGCCAACCTCGGCAGTCTGGAGGGATGGAGCACAAAGAAAGTAAGGAGGCGTCCGTCTAGGGGATCACTTCTGGGGATATGTTAGATGACAGGACTACAGTCATCTGAAACAAGCAAGCAAGGAAAACAAGCCAAGTATATTTTTTTGGTTGAGCACTAATGAGGTTGCATAACATTTATATGAATACTTCATCTAACATGATCGAACATAACAAGCAAAGTCAATAAATGCACCCACAAAAATATATAAGGCCCATCATTTCTGTTTAACCAGCACCTTGAGTTCTATCATATTTTTGAGGCTCTTCATTTTTACATGAAACTGTATTGTATAGTAGTTTCAGTTCTGCAGTAAGACCATTGCTTATTGGTCTGTAGTGCAGGAAAATCAATAAAGGTAAATCCATGTGACAATGCTACGTTAGCAGCACATACAAGCATGGTACACTACATGTTCTGTACTGCCCTGTGTGCCTCAGATGAGGGCTGCTTTACTTGGGATCTTGCGACGCCGTGGACAGAGGCCAGAGCAGCTTGGAGTGGCAGAGCTGGCATCGCTTGGTCATCTTATCTGCGGATTTAGCCTTCCTGATATTGGCCGTGTGGACCCATACAATCTAAGGTGAGAAAAGTGCCAGAATAATGCCACCTACTCACACCAAGGTATCAAAACATTGGAGTCAGACATAGCTGAAGTGTATGAACATCTAAGTATTCAGCTTGGGCATATTGAAAAATGTTTCAAGTTTTTTTTTTCTGGACAATTAATTCATATCAGTAATTTTGTGAAACAATCACACGTGTTTTGCTTCCTTCCTTTGAGTATTTTCCAACCCTTGATTCAGTTAACATTAGCCACACCAATGTTCAGTGCAGATCGCACTTCAGTTTTTACTGCATTAACATACACACATCAAAGAGTGTCATGGAGGGGATGGGGATAATGACAATATACAAACTCAATAATAATGTAAGAAAAAGTAACAGTAGATAAACATCTCTGATACATGCTAAATGTCCTGCATTTATTATAAGAAGAACATTCATCACATGGTTGAAATGCCTTTACTTCACCCCCTTCCTGATGTTTCCTTTTGTGCTCTTCTCTGCTCTGCTCTGCTCTGCTGGTTCATGTGATTGGCTACTGATGGCTGGCAGCCTGGCGGTGCTGTTCCTGAGGGAGTTGGCTCTGCCATGCTCTGAGCCGCAGCTGGAGGCTCTCGTATCACGGCTGGCCAGCCCTCACGCCTTTGGGTCTGTCAGTGGATGGACCTCCGACATCTTCACAGAAATCGGCACCTTGGCAGGTATTGCAATTCCAACACGAGCGGCTCCTTTTCGCTCATGTTGATATATGTGCTGTTCCGACCACACATAAGCATGCATAGCAGCATGTACGCTACACCGACATGTCAGACACACCATTGGTTATGTGAGTTTGCGTTATGTAAGGGATAATGTATAGAACGCAGGTCATTGTCGGGAAAATAAGCCCAGACAGGGCGAACAGCATCTCGACGCGAAGCGGAGGGGTGTTGCTTCACCCTGAAGGGGCTTATTTTCCCGACAATGACAGGCGTTCTATACATTATCCCGCTTATTATAAGGCTACTTGCCAAAACAAAAAAATAACTTTACACAGTGTCTTTTTACAATGTAGTTGTTACTATACGTAGTGTTAAAAAGCAGAGAAATAGTTCGCCAAAGACGTTGAACTTCAAAGACGTTGAACATTCTTTAGAACACAGCTGCTCAACCTCCGCTGAAACTCCATTGATGGAGCATTCTACAGCATTAAAAAGAGCCATGTAATAAACCCCTTGCCATTGACAGAAGAGCGGTCATATGCAGGTCATTATATGAAAATAAGTACCTGCGAACGTTGGGGATGGCCCATTCAAATCAACAGGGATTTTTGGAACGTTCTGAAGAGCCGTTTAATAAGCACTAAATGTACAAGTCTTTTCCTTGCATAATTCTTCATAATATAGCATACAATCTGTTGGTCCCGACTAAGCCATGTGCTTATTCACATATATCATTCATCTGACTCTTAAAATACATGTCCTGGAGGCCTCGCACAGGTGGAGGGTGTAATGGTAGCAATTTGTCTTTGGAAGCGGAAGAAAAAAGTACGATTTTTTTTTTAATACCCCAAAGAAAGGCCCCTGCTCTGCACAGTTAAAAGAAAAAGAATAGCGGTGTTGCGTGGACCCTTAAATGGTCCCCATATATTTCATTATTTTCAGACTCCCCCATGAAACCTTGAGTGCTCTTACTTTCCTTGGGGTGCAACAAAAGCAAGTGATCGTAACCAAGCAGCCACTTTGTTTTCTCTTTGGAACCCGAGATGATGTGTGAGAGCATGTTATCCAGCCTGAAGTGTATCACAAATCAAAATGGCTGATGAAGTGCAACTCTCAGGATGGCAAGAGGCTTGAATTTAGCTGGAGCCGCCTTTTCTATCAGGCACCTCATGCTTCCAGCTGCCTCATTCTCCATCCAGGCAGCTTTTACGTGAGCAGAACAAAGACAGCATCATTTCCAAACACATTAACAAGAGAGCCAGAGAGCAGATTTACCTCAGTCCTAATGGCCAGCTGGATGGACTTTGATGCAAGATGAAAGAAACCTCATAAAGAAGCCTCTCTCCCCACATATTTTGTCTTTGGAAACTCTCTCCCTCTCTTCACTTATGTATTCAAATGTTTGCCCAATCCCCCCTCTGTGTATTCCTCTCTCTCCCTCCCTTTATCGCCTTCCCTGCAGTGGGACTGGAAGACATGTTGATGTCTGCTCTGGTGAAGGAACAGATCCAGGGCCTCACACCCGCTGCCATTGCCCTCATCCCACCCCACAAACTCGCTGTATGTACTCTCACTACACCACAGATTCAGTCAGCAGGGATGGGACATTGAACTATAAAGAAAACAAATGTGACTGTCTTGGCTACCCAGTGTCGTATTAATCGGTTATTACCATACCTCTGTGCTGTGTTTTATCATTCATCAATAGTTAATTTGCCAGAATGTGGCTGGATGTTGTTCAGCATGAAATATAAGGGGATGTATGGGGGGACATGTGGGTCTTAACAACAAAATAACACAGGAACTTTCCGTCCCTTGCCAAGTGCTGTAAATCACTGTAAATGTGCCCAGTGTACAACACTACAGAAGCATGACCTCCATGCCTCTGCTGTATGTGTGTGTGTGTGTGTGTGTGTGTGTGTTTGTGTGTGGGGGGCGTAGGTGGTGCTAAGTGCGGCCCAGCTGGCCTGGTTTGGCCCGAAGCAGGCCTCTGCTGTCACAGAGGAGCAGTGGAACGAGCTGGACAGCCAGCAGAAGCAGGCCCTGAACCTGGCGCTGTACGAGGGAGACGTCAACCTGGAGCACCGAGGTCAGAACTCGCCCGAGGGGAGCGTGTGCGTGTGCGTGTGTGCAATCAAAATGAGATTCAGCTGTAGGTCGTGGGTGAGAAACTGAAGCGAAGGAAGTTAAAAGGTGTGGGAGGACAAAAATAACACATCTAGTCTTGACACTGGCCTATTTTTCACGCTAAATTAGCATCTGGAGCAGGCTGGGTCTGGGTCATACTTCACTGGAAGAGCGAGCACGGCAGGCCTCATTTGTAATTTATCACAGTCCAGTGTAATAAATAAACATCAACAATATTAGCCCAGCTTCGCACATAAAACGTTATGCATTCCATCTCATTACGAGACAGACAACAACAGGTCTCTTTTACCTCAGCAGCACACTTGATTACAGTAATAAAGTTATGCCAAGCCAAGCCATGTGCTGAGATAATTGTTCCGTAATGAAATAATAACCATGTTTTTCTCTGCAGGTCGTAATGGAGGAGCCTCGAGATGGCCCACTGACAGCTTTACTGTGTGCTTACTGTCCCTGTATTGTACATTATGGCATCTACTGTAAAAAAAGATCACAACTATTTATTCACTGCTGTTCATTGAATTCTTACATTTGTAATTAAACATTGACATGCTCTTTTCAACAGCCTTGTCATTTTGCTCTGGGTACTGTTCGGCCTAGCTCGCTAAGCGGTTTATCGAGCTAGATTCCAGGCTAAAAAAAGAGAACGCCCCTTTATTGGGTTCGGTGAAGCAACTTCTGATAAATTACCATAGTACCTTGATTCATTTATTGCAAACACCATTTATTGCGAACATTGAATGTCTCGCGCTTTTTTGTGAGTGGTAGCCTACAATTTTGTAATGTCGGCGATACGGAGAACAAAGCACCCATAATTATATGACAGTGTTATATGACAGTAACCCATCTCCCTTACGGAGATATTGGCGAAAGTTGTTTTACCTACCTAAGATGTCGATGTTATCATGTCCCTTCTGCAATCACGATGTTATTAACCATACGTCATCAACAAATGCAACTTACATCATTGCAAACGTTTAGTTTTGCAAACGTGTCTAGTTTTTGTGCAGTAGTGAATAAAGTCTACCTCAGTCTACTTCACAGCATATCATTTTTGTAGAAAAGGTGGATGCATGATAAAAAGAGAGAAATACACACAATTTATTTTCATTGCTTCAATTTATTGGATTTCTTATTAATATAGTTACATTTAGTCATTAGCAGACGCTTTTATTCAAAGCAATTTAGAAGGAGTTGTAAAACTAATTTATACGGAGGACAAAGGAATCGAACCATCAACTTTCTAAGTTGCAACCGTGAGGTCTACCCACTACACCAAAGTCACATATTCTACATTAATATATTATTATATTATATCACCCGATATAAAGCCCATAGACAGATTATTGTATTGCTGTCGCAGCGGCTGCGGTGTTAGATTTTGCCATGATTATGGTCTTGAATTCTTCATAACGCGTTCATGGTCATCTCCTGCCTTAGTGGAGAAAAAAAATGAGTATTTTTCTTGGAGTTTAGACTATTGTACCGTTAAAAAAATCATGGTGGTGGTGATCGACCTTTCCTGCCTTTTGAAGTAGGATGTGCACGCGCAATTTAGTTGACGAGCTTAGCCTGGGACAAATTAACTTGACGTGTAAGTATCTTAGCCCCCGTCGCCAGACCAGTATAGCTTGTTTTCATTTAGCGAGCTAGATTATCTCATTTGGCGAGTTAAATGTATTAACTTAGCTTCAGTTCTACGCCGAACAGGGCCCTGGTGAATAAGTGGGAGATGTTTTTGCTTTGTTGCTAGTATTTAGGGGTGCAACAACATGATTTTCAATTGAGAGGATCAGCATTGGCTTGTTAATGTACACTAAGGATGCTTTTGACAAAGGCAGCTAAGGGAGCACGAGTACTGCTTGGGTTCTATTTGCTGGGGGGAGGGATTGCAATGTTCTGTCCCCTCTCCAGCCTCTTCTCACACTCGATCAAGAAATGCACTCCATCAATCACACTGTGCACCAGCTGAACCTGCATGCAGCACATAAAACACACATGTGTATCAGCACTCACAAAGGCATCATGGAGGAAACGTTTCAGGCATTAGAAGGTTGAGTGACTGTAACTAAAATTCCAACTGAAAGCTAACAAGCATGTTCTCAGTCTACCCTATCTCACCTCGGATCAGGTAGATGTCCAAGGTCAAGGTGGTTCCCGTGGTAGCGCTGTCCACGCCACCAGTGCCTCTCTTCTGTATTCTCAAGTTATCCAGGATCTGGTCAAGTTGTGCGTCCTGTACACATTAAGCATCAGATCTCCTCTGTAGCAGATTCCTAGATACTAGATACAAGTAGATTAGTGTAAACCTTAGCCATGTTAGGCAGCCCTGAGTCCAGTGCCAAGGTTGGACGGGCAGGTGAGGATGTAGCCCAGCCTCTTGTTCCACATGAACTCCCAGCCTTTCTCCTCGATTAGCTTCTCCACCTGCCACCCACAACAGAGAAGTACAAGAGATTCGAGATGATTGTCTGCTGTCTACTGTGGATTGCGTTCTTTAACCTCTAGCAGGCCTCGGCAGAAGCGCTCAAACACTCTATTTATGTTGCCTCCTTTCTCCATGGAAATGACACGGGTGTGATCCTCCTCATTGACCCACACAAGGAAGGTTTTCTGATGATTGTGCCTAGGAGAGATTGCAGCAGTTTTCAGCTATTAACAAAGCTGATCCTTTCGGGATAGAAGTGAAGCTACAACAACATTCTATTCTATTCTTAATGTCTTAAGTATTTCAGTGCCCAGTCTGGCTCTGTGTTGTTCTGTGCATCTGACAATAAAAGATTTGACTTGAACTTATTGGCAATGTACCAAATGCCTCTTGTGTCTGGCCAATCACGAGCCATCCCAGCGCACGTCAGCAGAGGTGAGATTGGCTTATCAAACAGGAAGTGATCCTGTAAGCACACACAGAATCAGTACCTGGTTTTTGCAGTCACAGCAGGGAACTGAATCTGTTTAGGTTGAGGATGTTGACAATATTCTATAAATATGTTAAAGTTGTTGAAGCAAGGCTTTTGAAAAGAAAGATTTTGCCTGGGATATTTTCTGTTCCCTGAAACATCTGCAAGAAATGTTGCCAATGAATTTAAGACTTGTGATCATTTCCATGCATCTTCAGAAGCAGTTTTTCTCTCTCTCCAAATATCTTATTTCCATTACGTCAATGAGCTGCTGCTGCTCCTGATCAGTCATGCTGGTGAGGCTGAATTACTGGCCGGACAGTTCCCCTTCCAGGCCGCTGAGGGCGTCCACCACCACCCTATCCACCTGGCGTCGCTCGGCCCGGGTGCAGGCTGGGGGTAAGCTCAAGCTGCGGCCTGTCCACACACGGGATGACAACACATAGCTCTCGTCAAACATGCCCGAGCGGATCTGATGGGACAAACATCAGCAAGCAGAGGTTTTGTTTGGAAGACTTGTAAACATCTTGGAAGACTTTTCCATTGAACATAACATTGGCCATGGTGCTAAACCCCCACATCATTAGTACCAACAGTAAATAACTCTTCCATCATGTGGCAAGAATAGTGTCTGTTCTCCTGTTAATATTTTCTGAAGTATTTTATTTTATTATGTGCCATATAGTGTATCTCCTTGAGTATACCCAACTGCAAAGCACTGCACTGCAGCGCTAGATTCACAGTTCCTTGCTTGCATCCAGATCTGTGGTATGTGTCATTGTCTGTGGGTCATAACCATTATGCCTCTCCTTGATCACAGAATCAAACAGGTCAGCAAACTCCTAGCAACAACACACAAGATCAGATTTCAGTTTTCATTTGTTAGTAGTGGAACATGGTAATGCTCCCAGATTTAGAGCAAGTTGAATTCATTAGCTAGCATTCATTTAAGATTTGAGGGCGATTGATAGGGGACCATTATTAACTATCAGGCCATAGAACACAGACCCAAAATAATATGGAAGACATACAAGTCTTTTGATCTATCACTGTATAATCCCTTTAATAATAAAAGAAAACCATCAGTATTGCAATAACTGTTTAGCCTTTAGGACAGGTGAAATTGTGTCTACATGATGTGCATAACCTCATATGATTCTTCATCTCCTGCTACACAGCCCACTGTCTTGATAAAAGGATGTCCAGGGTTGTCAACTCCAGTTTGGATGATCTGATCAAGAGTGTAGCCATGGGGTGTCGTTTTGTTACATAGTTTGGCATACATGGCCGGTGTGAGGTAAGTGGCCATGCAATTCTGATGTTTTCGCAAGTCAGGGTACTCTGCACTGCCAAAGATAGTGGAGTACAAAGACATTTGCTGTATTTAAACAGTATCCAATAAGGTTTCTTTCCATGACAGCACTAGTGACTGTTTCTAATAAAAGGGGGGAATTACCTGCCTTAATTTCCTGTCTCTACTGGCCTGCTCATGAGATCAGTAGTGTATTATTTTGCATTCGAGTTTGCTGCATGGATTTAGGCTAATTGATTCATTGAATGACTTTCATTTAGCTGGCAAAATCAGGAAGGTAAACGCTCATAAACGAAATGAGCAACATACACCATTACACATTCCAATGGCTTTTATGCATAAAGAATTTGGACTGCAATCAGCTCCTTTCATATAGGGTACGGTGCAAACAGATGGTGATCTTTCATTTGACATGGTTATGGTTAGATCTTTTTAATCAAAAGCTGTTTACACGAACATTTGACGAATTTACAACTTATAACAATTTCGAATTTACGATAATAAAATCAATGCATAATTCTCATAACTCTCCTCATAAGCAGTAGGCCTATTGCTGGCTTTTTGTAGCATCTGATATTGTAGCTTGTAATATTTTGTTGGCCAACTTGACAGCGACCTTTAGGATAATGGGTCAGACCAATAACTAAAGAACACGTATTTTAGGCGCTGGTTTTAGACATACAAGCTGTATTGTCCCTACTTTTCCTGTAGATGGGGAAAGCAAGCTAATTCCTAATCCTGGAATTCAGTGGGCGTGTTCAATAGTGTTTCGTTTTCCTGGTTTTTCCCATCTGGTCCTTACTGATGACGCACTTCCTGAGGGGCAGTGTGGACCACCTCTCCGAGTCATTCGTAGAGGGGAGGTGTATTTTTTATGTTGTTTATTTATTTAATTTCACTGTTTTTGAAACGATTTGATGTCCGTTAAGGTGGTTTATGTCTTAAACAAATATGCTGCTCACGCAATTCTGCCGCACTTCGCTTTTCTGACATTGTGTTTGGGTAATAGACGGGGGTAGCAGAAGCCATCGAAAAGTTTCTCCTTTGTACTGTACAAGATATAGCGATATGTGGATAGTCCTAAAGTAACGTGCCACGGACTGTAAGAGGGAAGAGGATATTGAGACACGCGGCTAACTGCTCTGCCTGTTAGCTCATTCGCTACTTATCAACTGCCTTGAGTGTTTGCCTTGTGTATGGATCTCTTCCACCTGAAAAGGACGAGCCGCCGGGCTGCAAATTAAACATGAAGCCGTGTCAACGGTGTGTGGTTGTTTTCTGGAGCTCTGTGGTTTAAGTACTATTCTGATCGGTCTCTCCGAGAGACCCCGAGTCAAGGCTGCTCCATCAAGGCAAGAGCAACACTGTTCAGATCATCTGGGTGGAAAGCGTGTTAGAAGTCGAGATATCACGCAGTATTTGCTTACAGCCAGCGGGAGAAAAGATCCCTAGTCTTGAGCCCATCGCAGGCTACCAGGATATTTGGGAATATTTTGGCTCTTCAGTCGGACTCCATGCAGTCGGGGAGCACTTATACGGTAAGCAGTCACGTTACCACACTTTTTGCTTCTGACAAAGTGAACTGGTTTGTATGTTGATGTCGTGGGACGGGGTGGGACTTGTGTGGGTAGTAGTTAGGCTAGTAGTTAGGCTAGGAACGCGGCCAACTTTTCCCCCGTGTTGAGCATAAGATTAAACTTTTCGGAAGTCCTGGTTTATGTTAAGAGTCGATCGACCTGTTTGTCGTCATGCACAGGTATGTATGTGAAGTTTGTTTTAATTTAGCCCTTTTAAGCATAGCTTGACAAACATTTTTGTAAATTATGGCAGTTTACCGTTTTCCTGGAAAAGTGTTGCGCAGAATGTAACGTTTGGTTACTTCAATTAGCTAATGGCCATCGGGAAATGATTGCGAGCATGGCGTTGTATCACAATCCAGTTCAGGTATTCTAATCGTAATCGTATGAGGATTAATTTGCAAGATCTTCAAATTTGGGTCGGTCGTAGTATGGGATACTTGACTTCTAGTCTTGTTCAAGTTCACCGAACGTATCGTTAATGTTGTACGCTGAAGACATTGAACATAGAAGAAGAAAGTCATTGTTATTCTTAAACCACCACTTATAAATGTTACGGCAATGACATGTTATTCCAGTGGGATTGATAGTGGTACCCAGATACATTCTGACCCGAAGATTTGTAATACATTTGATAGACTCAAATCATTTGGCCATACGAAGGCTATACTTGTATCCTGTTAACCTCTTCACTGGGAAGTGGTAGGCTATCAATGTCTCCCCTTAATGTGTCACATCTAATATCTGAGTCTGTGTGTAAGGTGGGTTTAATATCTAAGTAAATGTAAAAGTCGCTGCGTAAGAACCCATGTATGATAGGCTACATGCACATGATGAAGGAAAAGTGCGATTCTCCTTGGCTCCAACATTCATGGAAATGGTGACGTTGTCTATTTTATGGCTTTACGATGTCTTGAGATCTTTCTGCTAGCTTGTCTTTAAAGTCTTGAAATGGCCTCCGGCTCAGCTTCAGGAATTTAGGTCCTAGGTCTTTTCCATTGTTGTAGATTACATTTTAGGGTAGTCATTGAGCAGTACCATGTCCGTGCTCTTTCGTTAAGAACAGATTGTTGTGTTAAATCTGATAGGAGGTTTGGAGATACATTCAGTTTGAGTATTCGCAGCGTTGTAGGGTACATAGAAATCGACTATCTAGTGGAATTTGAGAGCCAGAGTCAACAGAGACCAAATGTCATAATGGTCCTGGCCGTAAACAAAGTTGTAGTTTCATAATGTGTATTTAGAATGTTGCGTGTTTAATAAATGCAGCTACTTCCCGACGAAGATATGAATCCAAATTCTATGTTGGGTGTGTAGTGTTTTCGCCCCCGTGACGTGGGGTCGCAAGGGAAGGCGTGCTTTTGAAGTGAGGGCGTGCGGAGTTTAAAAGCCTGGTTAGGAAAGGTGCGCACTTTCTTTCTTCCCGCACCGGACGGTAGTTCACCTAGAAACAAACAGTGACCTAGAACTTGGAAGGTGAGTGCTGCTCCCCTTGTCTGTTTTTGAGTTGATGTTGATTGTAAGGATTATGTGGAGTGTAGGCGAAGCATGCCACTTTGTTTCTCTTTACAAATGTTGGCCAGTTAGTCAATGCCCGGGGTCACTTTGCTCAAATATACTTTTTTTTTTTATATATATAACATTATTGTCTATCTTTTCTATCTTTTTTATGAACTATTCATTTTTATTTCTATGGTATTACAGTTAGAGGTTGCAAAACTCACTGTACCTGGCTGTTACAACACAGATAATGTGGACAAAATAGGATAAGCAGTGAATAGTTTTAGTTAAAAATGTTTTTTGAGCAACTGGTTCAATGTTGCATGTTGTATGCAAGTAGGGTCTGTTTACAGAGCAAAGTCCATGCTTTTTTAAATGGCATCTTTTCAAATGACTTTTGAAACATTTGGTGCTGTTTGTTTGTCTGCCTTTCTCTCTCTCTCTCTCTCTCTCTCTCTCTCTCTCTCTCTCTCTCTCTCTCATCATTCACACTTACATTGAAATCCGTAATTTGACGGTATGTGCCGTATTGGCATCATGTGGGAATAGGAGCCGGTGTCGTTAATCCATCTGTCATTTTATCCCGTAACAAGAACGGCAATCCTACGCCATGCCTTAAGTGGGAATAGTCTTGGAGTAGTGCAAAGGGGAGGTTGACTTTCCCCACCCATTCACTAGGTTGATTTGTGAGTAAGCCCTTGCCCCACTGATGTCCCATTATTTCTCTATGGGGAGCCATTTAACATCATCCGCAAGTGGTTGTGATCACTTTTAGCCCAAGACTGTCTTTTATCTGTGAGCTGGTTTTGAAGAATTCAATTAGTTCCAGGCTATTTGTCTGGGCAGTGGATAAATGGACGTTGTGTGATCATGTTGCACAACAGATCAACTGTTTTTTCGTTGCTATGGTTGCCTATTTTTTTTTGGAAGCTAGTGCTAAGGAAACTGAAAAAAAAAAAATGACAAAAATAAATGGCCCTAAAGCAAAAAGTCTTTAATCAATCAATCAAATCAATCAATCAAACATATTTCAGTAGCGGTGGGTGTCTAGATTACAACTGCTATCTTGTGCGGATTTGAGCTGAAACATCTTACCTGTCTTTTGTGTTTACCCGTACCCAAAAATGCCTGATAAATGGGGGCTGATGAAGTATTCCCTTTCTACTATCTTTCTTTTTATTTATTCTCCCCCCTTCATATTTTCATGCATACTTTGCCATCTCTGTCATCCTCAAACATTTAGCAGGTGAAATGGAAGTTTGAGGTGTGAATGGGGAGCACAAGCTCTATTTGAAAGGGAAATGTCGTTCTGTTTTGACTCGACCTGGTGGTGAAGGTTAAGGCTGCCCTGCCTGATCATGCCACACAGAAGGTACATCCCATGCTGTTATTTGCATGCTCTCTCTGTCCTTGTTAATCAGTCCTCAAGCTTGTGCAAAAGTCTGACTTCACGAAAGGATGTCTAATTTCTCTAATTGTTGCCAGAGGAGACGATGAGGGAGGACAGAGGGTCTAAGAGTGAGGAGACATAAGAGCATCCTATGTGGAGGTCTTTTTAGAGATGAATCTCATATTTATGGTTTCAAGGCATGATGTGTCTCTTTGGAGTCAGTAGGCTTGAATATGCTTGAATTATCATGAAATATACCAACTGTAATGAAACATTGATGAAAGTGTTGCCTAGAGGTCTGTGTTTAATCAACAATTCATTTATACCATGTCATGAGAACAGCAGATAATCACACCTTGTTAACAGGATTTGGCCTCCTGTCTAGTTTGTTTAAAGTAATTGGAGCTTTTCCTTCTTAACATGCTGTTTTTAAAAGATTGATGCTTGCTGGTGTGCAGTCGTGTCTTTCCTTATAAAACGTTGCACTATAATTGTATAGTGTATTATATTCTGCTGTACTCTATAGGTTGGACTTCATGTAATAGCACATCTAGCCTATGGATTTGAATGGAGATCTCTGCAATTGTGATGTCAGCATTTGGCATAATAGACAAAGAAAAATAATGGTGATGAATAATGAAATTAAATTTAGACCTGTGCCAGTGTTGGTTTAAACTGAGACCACCTAATTGTCTCCGATGACAATTACATATAGTAGAAATTTCACTTTGATTGATCTTAAAGTTGTTAATTTCTGACATGCTGTATATAACGTTTAGTTTAGCAAGAGGTGATGCTGCTGTCATCAGTAATTGACATCTCTTAAAAGTGATGTGTGTGAGCAAGCACATCCCATTTCTCATCTGTCGTCTATCTCCATTGCATTCCTTCCTTTTTTCCTTCACGTTTTATAAAGGGTCCAGGACGTAAAAAAGGAAGGAAGGGAGTATTGACAAATAAAGGAAATGAGAATCACCGCAAGACTTCCAATAGGCTGCAAGTCTCCTTAGCTGCCCTGCCTCCTATCTTTTAAAGGTGCAGTGGATGATTATAATCCCATACACTTCTTCGTAAAATTCAGAGAATGGTTTCTCACGGTCGTCTCGCTGTCTGTTCAGCGTGTGCTTTTAAAAAAGGTTCGGTATTCGTACAAACCCCAGCCAATCAACACCGGGTTTCAGGAGCATGGAAGAGAGGGGTTGCATTTGATTGGCTGTTGAGCTCCAATATCAAGACCTTTCTGGAAACTACATTGCGGACCGTTTTTGTTAATCTCCCATTTCCTCGTTGTCCATCTTTTATTTCCGATTTCCTCATTGTCCATTTTTTCATCTCCCATTTACTCAGTACTTGTGTTTCAGTAGGCTGTGTTTGCAATTCATGGTTGGCTATGGCTGTTTCATGGTTGGCTATGGCTGTTTTGTGTTTCCTGGAAAAGAGCTTTGTCGTCTTATCTGCCATCAGTTACCCAAGGCTTTTAACAATGATAATACTTCCCGTGATGTGTGACTCAGGTGTTTTTTTTTGTTTAGTTTGAGCTGTTTGTTGTGTCTCCAGGTTTTGATTCATTTGGTTTTATTTGTCTGCCTGTAGAATCATTAAATGCATTTGTTAAGCATCTGGCCTTACTGTCCATTTCGAGTTTATATGAAACTTCTATGGAAACGTTTTACAGATGTTCTTCAAAGGGAAAAATACAGATGTTTTGCATGTTTGCTGCCCTCTAATTTCCTGTGTGGTGTCCTGCACAGTGCCACAGGCGAAGGTTCAATACATCCTGCCCACGGAGCGGAAAGTAGCAAAGAGAAATGCTAAATAACAAAATAGGTAAATAAAGAACTGATAAAGGATGGTAATATACGTATGAAGACTTCACATATTCCCCATCACTTCCTGAATCGGCCACCAATGAAAGGCTTTCCGAGAAGTAAAGAAGTGAAGATGGGATGGCATTTCGTTTTTTGGGCTTTTGAGCAAGGTGAACAGGTTCACCAGGCTGATTTTGTTGCTCCTCCTCAAAAAATGCGAAATATGTTGTTGAGGTAGTTGTTGTTTTCAAAATCACTGGAGGAAAAGGTGTTCTGCATAAAAAAACAGAAAGGTCATCGGGTAATTTAGAGGGCTCTTCCTGAAATAGGTTTGAGCTATGAGCTGCCATTCCTGTTCTGGGTAGGGACAAAACAGCCAGAAGACGATTCAAATGACTCATCAGAGGCGAGATGCTTCTCGCAGCTTTAGTAAGTCAGGAAAGTTATTGTATTGAGCCGCCTATAACCACATATGTGAGCTGAACATGTAGCCTATATGTAGGCTAATTTCATCATAGCAGGTTATAAGATTATATTAAAGTATTCTGGTGCCATTACTCTGACTTTCCTCTGGAACCCTTTTCAGAATTCTACAGGTGGACTTTTTGACTGTCTAGTAGTCACGACCAGATGTCTAGTAGTCGAGACCAGATGTATTATGACTTTTCAATACGTAACACATGAGTAATACACAGACAGACCGATAGACAGACAGAACGGAGTGGGAAAATAGGACTTTTATTTAAAAAACATCAAATGCCACTTAAAACAAATCCGCCTACATCTCCAGCTAACTACAAGCATACCAAAATCATTATCAGGGTCTATTTCACCCCACACACCACAATTTCCCTCCACTAAAGCCCTTAACATAGCTAACAAGTCAATTTCTCAATTTTTCCCCTTTTGAGAGTTTAAGATGGCCAACTTGGCCTGTCCCACAAAAAAGTTAGCCAACACAAATCGCTCCCCTCCAGCCTGTCTGCACCCACAACCAAATACAAACAACGTCTTGGAGAACAGCAACCCCAACCTCATCAATGTTCTCCACAGTACTAAAAAAAGGGGAGCCAGCCTCGCATTCACAATCTCAAAGTAGGTGAAAAACATGATCAGGACTACGTAAAGGACAACTGGGTGAAACCATGTCATTGAATCGTGACTGTCCTTAAAGCCAATGAAGCCTCCCGCACTGAAGATCACCTAAGCTGTCGGGCAGTGGGGACTTCTAAGACAGTCTTTAGGATGGAAGCACCCCGTTGGGTACAGAGAGAGGGATACAAGACAGACAGAAATACTGTCCATGGCAGAAATATAGAGACTGATTTTCTATATACGTTTGAGGACATCCAGTAAGGGTGCTGGGTCGTTTTGCTTTTTCTTGGAAATAAATGTATTAACTGACATTTCTTGTTAGTGTCTGCCCTCAGGGGAGCTTAAACTGTTCGTCCATTTTAGGAGTCTGTCACTGTCTTTCCTCTTTTTTGCTTTTTATAGTCTACCTTGACATGTTGAAATCCAGTTCTTAGTTCAGTTAGGCCCATTTATGGTAATCTTGGTTGAAAAGGCGTTGTGTAAATAGATGTCTCGTCGTAGCCTATTTTTTCTTAGAATGAAGCAATGACACTCGACATAACTTCAATATATATTGGATATACCCATTGACAATAAGCAAGTAAATTATTCATGAAATAAAAATGAAAAAGAATTTTGGTGCCATTTCAATAGGATGCAGAGCCATTTCTAAACTAATTTTGTTGCATCATGTTGGTCAAGGTTCAGAAAATCGATTTGTCCATGACCCAGGGAATTGGCGTCCTGAGCTCAGTTTTTCTGGCATCAGCAGTTATTCAATCCCTTTTATTACGTGGACAGTATTTCGTTGCCTGAATTGTCAAAGCAGGGTGTCTGTTTACTTGACTACGTGTCATGTTTATTTATTTTTTGTCCTGGAAGCTCATTACTCTTCCTCTCCTTTCCCAGGTGATCCCTTTGCTGTGTCGATCCTGAAGCTCCATCCATCCATCCATCCATCCATCCATCCCTCCATCTCTCTCTCTCTCTCCCCCCTGGGCTGCTGACGTCCTGCCGTGACTGTACCAAGGCTTGCGCAGGCCCACCACGAAGGCGTCTGTGCTCCGGGACTTGGTCACGTTACGTCAGGCGAGGAAGTCAGCTGCCAAAGCGCTCAGCCCCCCGCCCCCCCCCCTCCACCACTCAGGCCCTCTGATGGATCTCCAGCCTGCTCGCTTGCTGCTGGGGACTGTGCTGCTCGTCCTGACCGTGTCGGTGAGCCCAGGCAGGGCTGAGAAGATCTACACCAACACCTGGGCTGTCCACATAGCAGGTGGGGAGCAAGAGGCCAACCACATTGCCGAAAAGCACGGCTTCGTCAACCTTGGACATGTGAGTACAAAATTAAAGTGTGTGTATGTGTGTGTGTGTGTAAACAAATGTGTTTGTGATGTAAATTATTTCGTAAAGGTTTTGTAAGTGTGCTGGTGTCCTTGGACATATACTCGTATAGAGAAAGGCTATGTGTTTGTGATACTATTGTATTTTAAACATGAAGTGTGTAAAGTAAGTTTTCCTTAAAATTGTGTTTGTCTCTGAGGGACTGTTTGACAGTATGCTGACGTGTGTCTTGGTGTCTGGTGAGTCGTGTTACTCAGGAATGTGTGTGTGGTCTTGTGTGAGCATGTTGTGCAGTTGCAGTTTTGCAACATCTGTCTGTTGTAAGGGAAGTGTTTTCAGACATTACTGTTTAAGGGTTGGATTGTGTGTGACTGTGCTTCTCTGTGTGTGTGTGTGTGTGCGTGCGGGCGCCTGTGCGTGTGTGTGTGCTTGTTATAAAGGTAATGTGAGATGAAATGAAGAGCTGTGAGAGAGTGGCCTGGTTGCGAATCTGTTTGCAGTGGATATTTACATGGCAGGTCAATTTACAAGGAACTTGTGAGTCTTTAGACGATAAAAGGGTGTGGACATGTTTGCTCGATTTCAGACACTAGGCTGACGTAATGAAGGTCAACGTGGTGTAGGAAATCACATAACTGCCAAGGAATCTAGGGTCAGTTTAGAGTCCATTATTGTGTGAACCTCTCAAGGAATCTAAAGTCACTTAAGAGTCCATTTTTGTGTGAACCTCTCAAGTGTTAGTTCCCCATAGTTAGTGCCTTTTCAAATTTCATCTTTGGTTAATAATTGTAGATGGAGACCTAATTTTCCATTTGCTTGTGTCATTAGTGACTTCCTATGGCATTGTTGTGTGTATTGTCAGTTTCTTTTTGTCAAGGAGAACCTAGCAAATGTCCTCCTCACAAAGGGAGTGAAGGGGTTAGGACCAAGCATGAGGCGTTGCAGAGGTCAACATTCCCTGTAGGGCCAACTCTGCAGGGTCTTGTTATGCGCAACCCCTAACGGTTAGCGATGGAGGAAGTATCAGCACTCTTGAGTCATCTCTTCGAGAAAATGTGTTGCCCCTCCAAGTCCCTCCAAGTAGATTCCAACTAGATTTCCTGTTTTTAATTAGATACATGCTCTCTCAAGTTCTTGAGAATTTTCTCTTGCCATCTTTTTATGCCCCCACCGATGCAAACTGCCAGGAGTTTCGGCAGCACTCAAAAAAACCCTCTGTCCACACACTCAGTCAAGCTGTTTAGTATTAGAGACGGCCGGGTCTGAGCCATTACCATGTGGAGGCCTGTGAAGTTCTCCAGGCCGCTGTGGCCTCCCCGACAGCAGCCTTATCAGGTCTCTGTGCTTCCTGTGGTCTGTCCATTCTCATTACCTCTGAGGAAATGGTGAAAGGACTGGAAGCTCTCCTGAAGGTTCTGCTTCACTGTATCCCATTGATCAGTGCGACTGTTTTGGACTTGGGAGAGAGAACTGTGAGCGAACTCTGAGAGAACTCTGTTCTCTCTCCCGGCAGCTCCTGGTTGGTAGTGAAGGTCTTTCACAGGAGGTGATTCTTAACTGCGTCTTTGATGAAAGCGGTCCCAGCGGCAGAGACATTGGAGAGCGAGGGTGACGGGGCACGGTGGGTGATTCTCCTCCTGTCTCAGCAGGGGCAGTAATAGAAGACACCTACTGTTCCCTCTGAATGACGCCTGTCATGCCCTCGGTGCTAAGCTCAGGTGTTGAAATTCTCGCTGCAGCACAATCATGTCGAATGCCCCCCCCCCCCACTCTTCCCTTCTCTTCCGGTTCTTCCTGCTCTTTGTCTGTCAGATTTCAAATGTGCTTTGTCCTCTCTGGTCCAGGGCTGTAGCTAAAGGCATCCTTTTGTTGTATTGTATTGCACATTAGTGTAAGATGGGGTGCTTTTTAGGTATAGCCTAATCTTTTGTCAAAAATCCCTTATCACTATGCCTCGTGTTTGTGTTCAATGCTCTCCATTTCCATTTCACTCTTTGCTTTACTGAGCAAGCCACTGAATATTTAGTGTCACTGAGAGTGAAACAGAACAGACACCATTACCTTTCAACCTTCCCAAAACAGCTGTCCCCATGGTATACAAACCTGTCCTGAACAATACCCTTTGGACTGTGTATGTGTGTGCGCCCGCGCAGGCATTTGTGTGTGTGTGTGCGTGCGTGCGCGCAGGCATTTGTGTGTGCTGCGTGTGTGTGTTTGTTTGTTGAATCAGATGATGCAGCACACAATCCTCCGACCCAGGTACATACAGTGCTTTCCTACACAAAAGGACTTTGAGCCCTGGATTTGCTAGATACTGTCAGGAAAAAAGACAAACAACGATCTCAGATCTTCTGATGTGACGGACAGCGTTCAAGATTTAGGGACTGTCGTGGTCCCACATTCCTCCTATTTCCTTTCATTATCTCTTCCGTTTCTCTGCCACGACCCCTTTGAATTATTGAGCTTCCTCCGTTTGCATATAGTTAGCACAGTGGGTGGGTGTTGAAATGAATTAAACATATCCTGTCAGCGTGCCGTTCTAGTCTCTGGTTGCATCAGAGGCCCCCTCCAACTGCTGGCATGAGAGGAATGAGCTTGTTTACAGTGTGATCATTTCCGCAACTCAACTCAACTCGCTCCATCTTTCATGGCTTCCTGCTTCATGGTTACATGCACACACAGTACACAAGAGTTTCTCTGGAAATGTTTAATTCAGCAATTGCTTACGCCAAAAAAACTCTTTGTGTAAATGAGAGCCATCCCTGTTTTTCTTTTTTTCTTCAAAAACCTCAAGCCTCTCTGTGGATCCTTGCGCCCAAAATGAACCAGCAGAGCTCCAGATACTCCTTCGCTCCATTTCTCCTTCAAATGTGTTGCAAACGGAAAACAATCCCCCCCCCCCCCCCCCCCCAAAAAAATAACTCAGTTTGGAATTTGGTTTGTGGAAGGCTGAGGTAGTGAATTTCTATATACAAGTCAAGACTCTGTAATGGCCTGCCGGCCTGCTATGGGCCCCGGTGATGAATGGAGGCCTCTGCCTAACGTGGTTTGATTGGAGCGCTGGCTCTGGTGGGGTGGTAATGGATGGAAATGATAGCCTAAGGGAGAGACACTGAAGTAGGAGGGAGACTCGTAACTCTCCAGCACCTCCGAGCTCTCCGACAGGCGAGAGGGAAGCTCTGTCCTCCCTAGACGCCTCAACAGGGAGACGTTTTGGAAAATGGCCTCCAAAGCGGGGGGTGGAGGGGTTGTTCTGCAGAAGATCTGTGATGGCCCTATGGCTACAAACGTCCTTCAGAGGACTCTGTGCTAAATTGCCAGGGCTATTTCAGTGAAACGAGGTTCTCAATCTGCAGGAGTTAGAGGTCCTGTCAGGTGGAGACTTTTTCTTTTTTCCCCCCATCAGTTTTTTGATTCCACTGTATGTTAGGCCTTTAAACGTGTTGTTCTGGTTCCAACTCTGGGTCTGTCCAAGTCTCCTAGTTAATTAAAGGGTGGAGTTCTCGTGTCTGGGGGTGGTAATCTGCGTGCTGATCTCTCTCTGACAGACACAGCCCAGCTTCTCTCCCAACGATGGTCCACATGCTTCTGTCTTTCCTGCTCTGAGTGGAAATCAATTTGTAATTGAGACGAGGCTGCTGGCTGATCAGAAGATGTCGTTATTGTTAAGGGGAGACAAAATTGCAATTATTCCGCGCAGTTTGCAACAGATGAAGATGGCGGCGAGGTCCACGAGCAAATGGGAGAGGCAGGGATGGAAAGCTGAAAGCTGTGACTGAGAATAGTTAACTGAAAAGGCAGCTTTCTCAGTGGGTATTCTACACTCGTCTCTGTGCCCTGTTAAGCTGGCGACAGAGGTATTGGGATGGGATTGGGATTGAAGGCCGCTTGCTAAATGTCGGGCCTAAATGGTGCAAAACATATTGGGCTTTCACTCATTTGACGAGCCAATTTTGGTTTAGCTCCAATGGCTGGATCACTTATTTTCCACCTCTAATGTGATTGAGCCTAACTGGTCTATCTTGCTGGGCCACTGCATTTCATCCATATTACTGCAGTTGGCCCTGAACCAAAGCATTCGTAAGAGCCGTGTGTTTCGGCCAGTCGAAACTGTCAGAGCTTACTTAACAAACCTCCTCTCGTCTCTTTCTCTTTCTTTCTCTTTTGTCGTTTCCAAAGAAAGCTTTTTGGGTCTGGCTTAAGGAAGGCTCCCTCCGTTTTTCGTGGCTCAATTTGTTGGAAAAATCGGCTTAACTTTTCATCCAGTGCTTGAAATCGGTCTACTAAGTCAAGCTTGCCGCTTCCCCAGAGGTCCAAGGGGCACACACAAGAATACTCACATACTCACTGGGGTTTTAGAATACTCACATACTCACTTCGGTTCTAGAATACTCACATACTCACTGGGCTTCTCTCCTTCTCCTACATGGTTTTTCTGAGGTAGTATTCACCTATATGTCATATCCAATGATATCGAAATTAACCTTCAAATCAGTTCTGTTTGTTACTTGTTTAAATGAATCAGGCATTTTGTGAAGAGCAGCCCATGAACACCTTTGATCAGGCAGATGGAAAACCGCTCCTTATGACCAGTATAAGAATGAGATTCCCATGTGCTAGACCTCTGTGTTAAGGAGAATCGGCATGTTACCAGACTGATGGACAACATTAGCACCTACAAGCTAAGGCTGTGGCCCTCCATCATGTGGTGCTGATGTGAGAGGAACTTATCTGATTTATCATTTTTCTCTCTCTTCCCCTGTCACTCCCTCTGTCTCTCTCTGTCTTTGTCTCTCTCTCTCTCTCTCTGTCTCTTTCTGTCTTCCCCCTGCTTAGTGTCTTGCTCTGTCGGTTGGTCTCCGGTCTATCCTCTCATTTTCTCTGTCTTTACTGACCTGCACCCCCCGTCACCACACCACACCGCACCACACCGCCCGTGCCATGTTTTACGTCTTTGGCGAGATTAGCGGACGCCCACCGTAACTCAGATAAGCGAAGCGCGAAAGCACACACTGCACCTGGCAATCCTCACCCCCTCTTATCAGCCGTTAGATTTTAATCTCCTCGCCTGTCCTCTCTGCCCTCTGGCCGCTGACGTCTATCTTGACCTTCAGTTGCCGCCACTCACCCCACAACACCAGCAACCCCCCCGCCCCCTCCTTCCACCCCCCCCAAACCACCCACCTACCGACCGACTGGCCGACCTGGCCGAGCTAAACCACAAATCACAGCCGGGTTTTTTCTTCAAGGGAAACGAACGCAGCTGGAATTCCTCGTCTGTACCTCAGCCCCCCCACCCCTACCCCAGATGCCCTTTTTACCGGCGCCACGCGCTGCAGCTGCGGTGGACGTCTAGCGTGACCAAGGTGTTGCCGGAGTCCTTCGGCTGAGTGCTGACAACTTCATCCGCGAGCCATGGCGCTGGCTCGTGACAAGGCAAAGTCGGGACCGAGCGCAGCAGAGGTCGTC
The DNA here is from genome assembly GCF_963457725.1 of Sprattus sprattus. Lineage (NCBI taxonomy): Eukaryota > Metazoa > Chordata > Actinopteri > Clupeiformes > Clupeidae > Sprattus > Sprattus sprattus. The sequence continues at coordinate 8,582,344 of NC_137927.1, read as the reverse complement.
ACGTTTCAAAAAACCCCCATTAAGGAAATAAAAGCAAGGCCAACGAGCACACTGACACCCCGGGGGAGGGGTGGTGGGGAGAGTGAGTGCGTGAGCGAGATGGGCCATAACGTATCGCCCTGGCTGAAGCGAGAGGTAATGAATGTGGTGATTTGAGTATGGTAATGAGGAGCGCTCAGATTAGATTTATGTCTAGACCAAGGGTGGGGTGAGGGCAGCTGGCCACCGCCGGGGCCCTCAAACCAATTTTCTGTGCACGTGTGTGTGTGTGTGTGCGCGTGTGCCCGTGTGTGTGTGTTGGTTAAAGGGGGGGGCCCTTCTTCCTTTCCTCCCTTTGCCCCCCCCACCCCCAACACGGGCACTGAAACCTATCCAGACATCTCTTATCGTTATACTGCATTGGCGTGTGGGTGATTCATGGCTTCACTGGCCTCTGCCGCGACACTGGAGGCTGGAGTCGGGAGGCTGGAGGCTGGGGTCGTGAGCCAAAGTCGAGCGAAGGAGAGGATGGAGCCCCTGTGGATAAGGGCATCAGAGAGCATTGTGGGGGAAATCTGAGGAGAGAAACAGTGTGGAACGGAAACATCTGGGCGGCAAAACATTAGTTCATATCTTATCAGATTGCCCTCATTGTCATGTAAGGAACACTGAGCAGGAGGTGGAGAGTAGGCTTAATGGACATGTGTGTGTGCATTTTGTGTTTGTTTGTTTGTGTATGATGACACAATAAACAATAAATGCTTCTGTGCATTGATCCATTTTACGTTTCAGAATGAGAAAGGGTTCATGCTGGTGTCTCTGTCTATCTCTCTCTCTTTCTTTCTCTTTCTCTTTCTCTCTCTTTCTCTCTCTGTCTCGCTCTCTTTCTCTCTCTGTCTCGCTCTCCGTCTCTCCTTTTTCATTCCTCCTGTCTTTGTTTCCAGAGAAAAAGCCCTTGTTCCATTCCTGGCGTTTAAGCATCATTAGCCCCATGATCAAAGCAGTCTTTTCTATTTTTATTGCCACCGCCAAGCGCTGGGTTTTTTATTTCTCAGAAATGGATCTGCTGAAGAATGTCCTCCAGCTGTGCGCACTGAGCTTTTGGGCTTTGGGGTGGGGAATTTGACTGTGTGTGTTTGTGTGTGTGTGTGTGTGTGTGTGTGTGTGTGTGTGTGTGTGTGTGTGTGTGTGTGTGTCTGTGATGTGCGTGCAGGTGTGCTATTGATGGTGGTAGGGGGCCTCTATGACGGCATACTCCTCTGGAGAATTGTCTCCCACTAAGCTAAAGTGAGTGTGTTGCCCCCCCCCCCCCCCCCCCCCCCCCCAAATGTCCCCCCACCACTGTGTCACTACTGTGAGAAACCAGGTGAATGGTTCAAGAGGAATAAAAGTGTGTTCAAAAAACGTTTCTCTGCTCTGCGTCTGGTATGAATATGAATCTTACCGGTGGCGGGTTGACTTAAGTAAGGCATGTGAACGTGACTGTCAAGTGATGCAAGGGGACTGATGTTAGCAATACGAATTACCTCTGTAATGGGGCATTTGTCAATCACTTGAAGCAGACAAAAATTTCTCAGCTTGTGCAATGAGAGGATCATGCCCTCTAGATCACTCACGCAATTTCCAGCGACTGTTTGCTTTCTTAAGAAGAGTGACGAGCTCTTTGCTTCCAGTAAGTGAATGTAACTGGCTGTCAATCTGCCTCATCACACCATCAGCTTCAGTGACTCCATTCTCTTAAAACAGGGCAACTCTCGGAAAATTCAGATTTTTCTCAGTTTGTAATTTTGAATCGTGACCTCAGTGGATTTGTTCTCAAACTGTTGGTGCGTGCGTGTGTGTCTGCGTGTTTGTCTGCGTGTTTGTCTGCGTGTTTGTTTGTGTGTTTGTTTGTGTTTGTGTTTGGACAAGTGGCCAACAGGCCATGCTGACCCTGGGACAGCAGGAGGTGGTGACTCCTCTGCTCCTAGCTGACTGGCTGACTGTTTAGAACGGTCTGCTGGTTTAAAGCACACACTACAACACAACACAACACGCAAGTTCGCAACTGCGCCCGACCATGAAGTGAAATAATTACAGGCTAGTAAAATATGAATATGAAATACCAATGTCACCAATGTGCGTGTGTGTGTGTGTGTGTGTGTGTGTGTGTGTGAGCTGCTGATGTACTACATCGGTATTCCAATTTTTTTTTAACACATTTTAACCTCTAGAACCAATAATTCCGACTGCAGTTATTATGATTCCAATCCTTCAGCGCTGGTTCTGTGAAAACGCTGCTTGCCAGATGCTCGCACCAGGAACCGTGTTAATGAGCGCTAGGTCTTTCTCTCACACGTTCAGCTCAAAGTCCACCGTTAACACACGCAGCCACCTGCAGTCGGCAGGTTCAACAGCGCCAGGGGACAAATGGCCCTCCCACTCGGTCCCTCTCTCTCTCTCTCTGGCGCTTGCTCGCATGCATGCGTCATGACACACACGTGAAAGGTCAGCAGCCTCCTCCTATGTTGCGTTAACAGAACAATGGGTTCCTCCCAGTCTGTTCCTTTTGGCTCGGGGGAGAGAGACAGGCGTGCGAGATGGAGAGAGAGATAGAGCGGTCGAGGTATGAAAGCACGCCACCTCCTCGTTTCTCTCCCCGCAGGCCTCGGAATTGGCACGTTTTTAAAGAAGATGCCCGACTCTGATAGACCCTTCAGCTCTCATCCCAGTGTTCGAGGGAGTGCATATTGAAAAAGCCAACAAATGGCAGAGCGTGTCATTATCACGCGTGTGTTATGGAACGGTTGGTGGAGTCAGCCACATCAATGAGATTGAATATCTTGAAAAGTGTGGATCCATTTTCCCCAGAAGCACTTCTCTTCTCTTATCCTCCAGGAGGACGCATAAGGCCCTTTTTTTAAACTCACGGCCCTCTCCATTCTGGATTCGGGGCTGGTTCGGCTTAGCCTGGTTCTGGCGGGAAAGCTGCATAGCGAGCTCTAGAAATCTGTTGCAGTGACTAAAGCCAGATCAGCCAGATTCCCACCCAGGGAAGGTCTGCTGGTGACTAGAGAGCTTGGGGCAACACTGGGGACCAGAGGGCTGCGTGGAGGAGGAGGTTGATGGAATTTAATGAGCACGCCAAACTTGAAGAACGGACCGGGTGTAGGAGGTGGAGGTGGGGGTGGTGGATTAGGAGGAGGTGTTGGAGGATTGGGTGGAGGTGGGGTAGGGTTCTCACAGCATTGACTTCCCCTCACAGGAAACCAAGCAGCGACGGTGCTGATTGTATCTGATGTGGTTGTGCAATGCTCTCTCTCTCTCTCTCTTTCTTTCTCTCTGGCTCTCTCTTTGTGTGCTCTCTCTCCCAATGCTCTCTCAATGCTCCCCCCCCCCCCCCCCCTCATGTTGGAGAGAAGTACCATCTTCTGTCTCTTCTGTATCGGTGTACCTTTTTTGATCAAACAAGCACACACAGGCGCACACACGCACACACACACACACACACACACACACACAGGCACACACACAGGCACGCACACCTGCTCTTGTGTTCTGGTGTAGCGTAACCAGTACTGTCACAGCTTCAAACACTAACATGCTGCTCAGGCACACTAGTGCTAGATACATTCCTCTCATGACACACACACACACACACACACACACACACACACACACACATACACACGGAGGCAGGCAGTCAACACAGGCAGTGCAGCCCCTCCCTCCCTCTGTTTGCCTGCTCAAAGATGATAAATGACTGTTTTGACAGATTCCCATGACTCCATAAGAACAGTCAGGAATCTACAAACGTTTAGGAACAAGGCTGTGTCCATGGGAAAACTCCCTCCCTCTCTCTGCCCTCCCGTCCCCGCCTCCCCTCCCCCCGCTGCCCTCTCTCTCTCTCTCTCTCTCTCTCTCCTTTCTTTCGCGCTCCCTGCCTTTCTATCTCCTTCTTCCTCCATGTTTCTGTCTTCTGCAGTGGACTGTTCTGGGTGGGTGTTCTCTCTCAGCCTTCAGCAGCAGGTCTAGTGTGGAGCAGGAACAAAAGTCAGCCTTGGAGAACTGAATGCATTTAACAGCCATAACTGCCCACAACCCTCTACTCTCTAACCAAGCCCCACTTCAATGTTAAAATGAGAGTATCTGCAAGAGACGTATTCTTCCTGTGTGTGTGCCTGAGAAAGAGAGAGCGAGAGAGGGAGAGTGACGACTGGAGATGCCGAATGAAAAATGAGCATATTATAATTTGACAAAACTACTCTTTGCTGTTTTGGCAATCCAGTGTTTGTAAAGAGGATACAACAAAGCAAGACAGAAAAGTGTATGTCAAAGGCAATGCAAAGTTTTTGGATGACTTTGTGAGTCTATGCATGTTGCTGTGTGCGTGTGCGTGTGTGTGTGTGTGTGTGTGTGTGTGTGTGTGTGTGTTGGTGGTGTGTGTGTGCGCACGGCTGGGAATGCTGTGTATCTGTCCTCGGCCCTATTAGCCAAGCTTGATTTTGAAGAATGAAAGCGCTGAGAAGTCAGCACAGTTTCCTGAGCATAAATATTGCACCACCGCTTACAGTGTTTTGTAATGAGACACACTTGTGCAAGAGATGTAATCAATTTTTGATGGCGGCTGGTGTGGATGGGGGGAAACTCTGGTCTGGTCTGGTCTAGAGAAAGTAATAAAGACCAAGAAAGAGGGGACGAGTGAGAGTGAATGAGTGAGAGGGAGAGGGAATGAGAGTTGAGGACAGAGGAAAAAAAACTGTGTGAACACAAAGAAACCGAAAAGTGAGAGGGAGAGAGAATCGTTATCAGGATAGGAGTGCTTTGCAGATTGACTTCGCTTGTAGATGGCGTGTGTGTGTGTGTGTGTGTGTGTGTGTGTGTGGGTCTGTGTGTGTCCTCTTCTTAGCCAGCTCTGATGTTTCTTACATGCAGTGTGTTGGCCTTCTACTGCGCTTGCTTCTGAGTATGGATCTTCCTTCACCTGTGTCTCCTTCCAGCAGCTGCTCAGCTCAATACCCTGCACCAGTTTCTTCTTCTCTTTTTTTTTCCCCTTCATGCTTTTTTCCTTCCCTTTGAGTCTCTCCTCCTGCCGGGGTGTCTTCACTGTATTCTCTCGTACCCTTTCTCTCCTTCCCTCTCTCTCCTCCCTCCTTCCCTCAGGTTGTGTCATTGTTCTCAGGTTGTATATGTGTACCTACTTAATGAACAGTAGTGATTGACAGCTCTATTATTCTCCTGTGCTAGCGGGCATGGCTGGAGGAGAGAGAGGAGAGGAGAGCGCGTCCTCCAGAAACAAACGCAACACGCGAGGACAGGGTTTAGTCGCATAGCTCCTGACAGTGATCCATTTGTTCACACAGACCAACTTGTCATCTTTATCCTCTGGGTTCAAATGTTTTTTTTTTTTCTTTTTTTCTTTTGAAGGTTTAGGAGAATGAGCGCTGGGAACGTTTTTGTTTCTAAATGTGCAGCTCTGTGCCCCAAAAGTTTTTTTCGCTGGGTAAAAAGTCTCCCATTCAGGTCTCCTCTAGAATAAAAGTTCTCGCGATGTGCATCGTACGTTTCTGTTTCTGTCAACTTCCAGAAGTTTCCACTGAGCTCCACTCCGTCACTGTGACATTCACTGTCCTTTCCATTCCCCAAACGGCTGCGGCCGACCGCATGCTGGCCCACTAGCTGCTGTGCTTAGGAAGCGCAGCCATAAATAATACACAGATGTTTGGTTTGTGTCTGTGCTGCTCTGCTCTGCTCTGCTCTGCTGTGTTATAATGCTATTCTGTGAGGTGAGAGGTTTTTCCGAGTGAGATGCCATATTTTTGTAAGAAACATGCTGATTATGGCTAAGAAGTTGTGGTATTGTTGGTTGTTGAGGGGGAGTGTGCTCAATGTGTATTTTTTTTATTCTGTTAATAACAGTTTTACACACGCATGCACACACACACACACACACACACACACACACACATAATCACCTAGTAATCACATGTAATCATCTGCAGCTGTTGACACCAACTATGTGAGCCTCATTTCATATTTCAACAAATATATATACAAATTATTATTATTTAATGGAGTGTCTTTACAAGACGGCTTAAGATGGCCATGTTTGAAAAGAACACAGGCCATTTAGGAGCCAAAACTCCCTGACCTTTGCTCGGGTCCGTTCTAAATCTCTGTGGTCCTCCGGCCATCACAGACTCCCACCATGCCTCACAGAAACTCTGTTGTGCGTGGGGATCCAACACTACATCAGACTCAAGAGCAAGGATAGTTGCGAGGGACTACGAAGACGTTTCATTTTGGGCGAACAGAGGGTTGGGAGGAGCTGCAACGATGTGCACTCCTCTCCCCCTCCCTAAAGCACACCACTCCTCTCCCCCACAAGCAAAAGGGCCCAAGTGCAAGTGGGGCCCCCAGGCATGAAGCCAGTGACCAGGCCGGGCCCCTGCAGCTCGACCCCAAACCTACAGCGGAGGTGAATGCCACCCAAATGGCTTAGGGGGCCCGAGGGCCACCGGCCAGCACAAACACCAGCCTCTAATGGCCCAGACTCGCCCTCTCTGAGGGGCAATTAGTCCGGTGCTACACAAAGCAAACACAAACTCTCTTCTCCTCGTTCTGTTAGCTAATCTCTCTCTTTCTCTTTCTCTCTCTCTGTACTCTCTGTTCCTCTTTCTTTGGCCCCTCTACATCTGATCCCCACTCTCTTATTCGATTCTTCTATCTCTGTTTCTCACTCTCTTATTTGATTCTTCTTTCTCTGTTTCTTACTCTTTTTGTCTCGCTGTGTACTCTCTGTTCCTCTTTCTTTGGCCCCTCTCACTGCATGAAATGTGGGATTTACGACAGTCTTCGACCCTGTGTATTGCCGTAGAAGCCCACATTGGTGTGAAAGCCCCCCCACCCCTTCCACTTGGCCAGGCCTTGGTTTTGTTATGTTAATTGAATTGACTTGGATTGAAAACAACCCCCCCCCCACCCCGTCACTGCTTCACTGATTTAAAAAACCTGAAAGTCACAGGTTCGATCCCCACTAGTGGCAACCATGGCCCAAGTTGCTTAACCACTGTTAACGACTCTTAATGACTGTTATCAGAGTAAGCCTGACTCTGTATAATTACATGCCAGAAACGAATCTCAAACGAAGAACATTAAGGTGAAATAATAATATATAAGTTAGGAACATTACACATAGCCTAAGTTAAAACTTTTAAACACATACCACCATAAACATGTGAGATAATTCGACAAGAGACATTGAAAGACAGCTAACTCACTGCTTCGTCAAATAAGAGAGATCAACTATATATATATCTGGAAACCACTCTTTCTCTCTCCCCTGTTTGAGTAGTTTAGGGAGAAGGGAGGGGAAAGGGGAATGGCGGGTTGGAGGACAACTGCTAACTGAAGCCAGATGTAGCCGTGCATAAGGGGTTAAGGGACTCTATCCCCTCCTATCACACACACACACACACACACCCACACACACACACACACACACACACTTCACTCCCACTTCTGTTCTTCTCTTTTCCTTGTAAATAGAGCAGTCTGACATACTTTTAATGAAGTGCAGAGAAATGGGCTGCATGGTTTTATGTGTGTGTGTGTGTGTGTGTGTGTGTGTGTGTGTGTGTGTGTGTGTGTGTGTGCAGGGGGGTGTGTGTGCGCGGACGCGCATTTCCACGCCTGTGATCCGCCGGGCTCATTTGTCCATAACGGGTGTGTGCGCTCTCTCCGTCTTTTGCATTTAAAGGGACAAAACGCTTGTTAAAGACAAGCCCATTCCTGGGTCTAATGAGGAGACTGGATGAAGCCCATGCACCTGTCAGCACGTCGCCCTACTCAGGCCTGTAAGTCCACAGACGCAGGAGAGGAGAGGAGAGGAGAGGAGAGGAGAGGAGAGGAGAGGAGAGGAGAGGAGAGGGGCTTCTTTTCCACCCTTCTTTTGAGAGCAGCCCAAAGAATCAGCATGTTTAAATCTTTAAATTTTACTGGGTGGCTGTTAAATGTGTGTATAGAAAGGGGATATGAGCGGGTCAGTGCATTCGTGCAGTAGTGAGTGGATATAGGCTTTGTGGACGAGGGTAAGGTGTACCTGTGAGTGTGTGTCGGCCGTAGTGAGGAGGTGCAGGTTATGTAAGAGGGTTGAGGTGTGCGTGTTCATGTCAGTGTGTGTTTGTGTTTGTCTGTGTGTGTGTGATGAAGTGAACATTGGGTGGGTGGGGACTTCTTTAGTCTGCTTCAGTAGGAGGCTGAAGCTCCAGATCAGGAGAAAGGAGAGTTGGCAGTAGGAGGCAGAGAGAGATATCAGGAGAGAGGAGAGCTGCAGCCTCTCAGCAGATTAAATGGCTTCTCCGTCAGCAGTAGTCTGGTGTCAAAACTCTGCTCCTCTCCCCAGGAGCAAGGCCACACCCCTCCCCTCAGCAGCAGCACAGCCACTCCCCTCCTCTCGGCAGGAGCATGGCTACTCCCCTCAGCAGGATAATGGCCACTCCCCTCCCCTCAGCAAGAGCACAGCCACTCCCCCCCCCCCCCCCCCCCTCAGCAGGAGTACAGCCACTCCCCCCCCCTCAGCAGGAGCACAGCCACTCCCCCCCCTCAGCAGGAGCACAGCCACTCCCCCCCCCTCAGCAGGAGCACAGCCACTACCCCCCCCCCCCCCCCCCTCAGCAGGAGTACAGCCACTCCCCCCCCCTCAGCAGGAGCACAGCCACCCCCCCCCCCCCCAGCAGGAGCACAGCCACTCCCCCCCCCTCAGCAGGAGCACAGCCACCCCCCCCCCCCAGCAGGAGCACAGCCACTCCCCTCAGCAGGATAATGGCCACTCCCCTCCCCTCAGCAGGAGCACAGCCTTGCTCTTTCTATCTCACCTGTCTATCAGTTTGTCTCTCCATATCTTTATCTCTCTATCGGTTAGTCTGTTGGTCTCTCTTTGGCTCTCTCTCTCTATCTGTCTCTGTGTCAGTTTTTATCTATCTCTGTCTGTCTATGTATTTCTCTGTCTGTCTGTGCATGTCTACCTGTCTGCCTGTCTGCCTGTCTGCCTGTCTGTCTGTCTCTCTCTGTCTGTCTGTCTCTCTGTCTGTCTATATGTATTTCTCCATCTCTCTCTCTCTGTCTGCCTGTCTGTCTGCATGCCTGTCTGTCTGTCTGTCTGTCTGTCTGCCTGTCTTCCTGCCTGTCTGCCTGTCTGTCTGTCTGCCTGTCTGCCTGTCTGCCTGTCTGTCTGTCTGTCTGTCTGTCTCTCTCTGTCTGTCTGTCTCTCTGTCTGTCTATATGTATTTCTCCATCTCTCTCTCTCTGTCTGCCTGTCTGTCTGCATGCCTGTCTGTCTGCCTGTCTGTCTGTCTGTCTGCCTGTCTGTCTGTCTGTCTGTCTGTCTGTCTGTCTGTCTGCATGCCTGTCTGTCTGTCTGTCTGTCTGTCTGTCTGTCTGTCTGTCTCTCTGTCTGTCTTGGTTCTGCTGTTCTGCATGCTGCTTTTATCAAAGCTCTGCTTTCTGTTTCTGTCTCCATCTCAAAATGAGTCCTGCTTATTCTGTCTCCACCTCTGAAAACTTGGCCAAACGTTGGTAACATTTACCACACACACACACGCACAAACACACACACACACACGGTCAGCTGTGTGTGCCATGAACTTCCTCCTCTGTGAGCTGAAGTGAAGCCCTTGTTTGTGTATTTTCTTGGTTTAAGAGGTCATGACCTTGCCCGTAAGCCTTCCCCTGTGAAAAGCGGTTACAAGAATCTAGAGGCTTCATTGCTGCACAGCAGACCAGGCCAGTGGAGTTTATGGGAGGGATTTGTTGTTTTTCTTAAAACTAACTTTTGCATGTTCAGTGATATTGCAGTTTATAACCACAGGGTATGTTTTTATTGTTTTGTTTTCATCTAATTAATTTGATCCCTTTGTATTGCATTTATGTGAGCATATCTATGCGTTTTTCACCAAGTGTTGTGCAAGCTAGTTCTTCACAGTAATGCCCCAAGGCCTGTACTAAATGTGACCGCTGAGGACCCCTCGACCTCATGCCTTCTTCAAATGTCTATTACCCCATCAGCATGCAGGTTATGAGTCTTTAACCATAACCATCTTAACATCCTCAGTCCAACACCAAGCTGTTAATGGCAGCGTTTTCAGCTGTGAGTAAACTGTAGTAGGCCTGTGTCAGGCTGTCTGGGTGTCAACCCGTCATCCAATTTAATTAGGTAGCCTCAGCGTGTTTGTGTGAACAATGTTGGTAAATTTGTACAGTCTTGCGAGACACTGGTTTGGCAGGCAAGTGCTTGTTGTAAATAATGGTTAAGCATTGGCGGCTGTGTGTTCGAGTGTTGGTTGTTTAAGAATCCGTGCAATTCAATACAAGTCAAAGATGGGTGGGACAGGCCAGAGGCGTGAGTCAGCTGTTTGTTTTTAAGTGTCTGCAAAGGAGCCACAGACTCACTGCCCCCACAGTGTTGAAATTACATGCTCAGTGTGTGTGTGTGTGTGTGTGTGTATGTGTGTGTGTGAGTGTGTGTGAGAGAGTGGGGTGTATATGTCTCTGCAAACATGTCAACACACTCACGGTGCCTTCCGCTCCACTATCTCTAGGTGAACACTTCCCATGGCTTCATCTGTTCACACGCCGCCCTACAGCTCTGTGTGTGTGTGTGTGTGTCTGTGTGTGTGTGTGTGTGTCTGTGTGTCTGTGTGTGTGTGTGTGTGTGTGTGTGTGTGGTCCGTGTGCACTCATATATTATTTGTGAGTGTCTGATACTTTGTATGAGTGTCTCAGAATCTGCACCTGGAGTCTTAAGAGCAGACGAATACATATGACCCATTAGCTGCACTCTCAGAGAGGAAGAACACAGAACTCCAAGCAGGCCATGCAGCACGAGGCCCCTATGGATATGGGAGGCTGGTTTCTGAGGGAAGGATGAATTCTGTCTGTCTGTCTGTCTGTCTGTCTGTCTGTCTGTCTGTCTGTCTGTCTGTCTGTCTGTCTGTCTGTCTGTCTGTCTGTCTGTCTGTCTGTCTGTCTGTCTGTCTGTCTGTCTGTCTGTCTGTCTGTCTGTCTGTCTGTCTGTCTGTCTGTCTGTCTATGAATGACGCTGGACTTCAGTGGCCATAGTAAGTGACTCGCGTGGGTAAAGCCACTGAACTCCTCCCTCTTGTCACCATAGCTGCCTTAAGCTCTTGTCCCCATCAGAAATAGACTCTGTTAGTTTGGCATTGAAGCTTATATTAAAAGAAAATATTTTTTTTCTTTTTTCATGTTTTATGAATGCGTCAGCTTTGGTTTTGCTGGAGGAATGAGTTCTTGAGGTTTCCTATAAATACTTGAGCAAGGCTGTCCTGTGTGTGTGTGCAGACTATTGCTTTTGATTTTATGATTCAGCAGATTGAAATGTGTGCACATACATAGTCTGTAGTGCTCCGTCTAGAGTTGTTGATAAGAGTGTGTGTGGGGGTTGGGGGGGGGTATTTTCTCTTTATTGTTTCTGTAAAATGTACTCATCATTCCTTGTCCTGGGCACAGTAGGCTATATCACATGTTTATCAACAGGAAGCAAGAGGGGTAATGAGTACGCTTTTACCTTTTCTACCCCCCCCCCCCCCCCCCCACCACACGAACACACACGAACACACACGAACACACACAAACACACACAAACACACACAAACACACACAAACACACACAAACACACACAAACACACACAAACACACACAAACACACACAAACACACACGAACACACACGAACACACACGAACACACACGAACACACACGAACACACACGAACACACACGAACACACACGAACACACGAACACACACACATACACACACACACGCGCACACACACACACACACACCAGGTGAAGAGAGATTCCCAGTGGTAGGCCTTTTTCAGCATGCCCCTACATGAAGGTGAGGGAGGGAGGGAGGGAGGGAGGGAGAGGGAGTGGGGGGGTGTTGGAGGGGTACTGAGACTAACCACACGGTGTCTGTGGAGAGGGAAGGGATGGCGCCTGCTGCTGTTCAGAGAGCTGAGCTGGTGGCCGCGGCTGCCCGCTGCTTCAGACTGTGCTTACGCCATTAAGGAGCAGAGAGACCGAGAGGGAGCTAGAGAATGGAGAGAGAGAGGAGGGAGGAGGGAGAAAAAGAGAGAGATGAAAGAGAGAGAGAGAGAAAGGGGAGAGAGAGAAGAGAGAAAAAGAGAGAGGAAGGAGAGAGAGACTGGGGGTAGGGGGTCAGAGGAGCATAATGAGTGTTGAAGGGAAGCTTATCTGTTACATTGTTATCACATAGGAATAGACAGACAGTCACTCACAGAGATGTACATACTCACTCAAACTTACTCAAGATCTCTCTCTATTTTTTAAAATCTTTCACACACACACACATGGACAAAAACACACAGTCACACTCAGTGACTGCCCTGCGCTCAGTCTTGCCCTGAAGTTGTGGGCAGCACGCACATGCTCATTATCTTATTTTGGCATCAGGTTGGTTTCAGGGCTATTTATACCTGTGCAGGGATAGACGCCTGGTTGCCTAAGACACGGCCCTGATGCAACGCTGGGGTTGCCAGGGAAAAGCTGCCGTCTCTTAATATTGACATGCCAGTCTTCTCAAACACACACGCACACATGCAGACGTACACGCACACACACACACACACACACACACACACACACACACACACACTCACACACACCCCACTCAAACAGCTTTACACACAGTAGTCCTGTGCCTTTATCGCAAGACAATGAATGGTCAGTAACAGCCCTGAGGTGTAAATTTTTCCAGTGAGACAGGATATTTTGTCTGAATTATAACTGCATATTTGCGATTGGTGGCCCCATTGTCATTCCTGATTGGCTGTGCAGCCAGGCTACCAGGAGGCCGGACGGTGACCTCTGTGGCGTTGTCATGGCGACTGACTGACCTCCCTGTGTCACCACAGGACGGAGTGTGGAGCAGCCTCTGAGGGGAGAATGGAATGTTCTGTAGCGGAGGGAACGTTCACACACACACACACACACACACACACACACACACACACACACACACACACACACAGAACAATCAAGGTCAAAACACTCACCAGCCCCTTAGGCAGTAATTTATATTTTCATTTGTCTTTTATTATTATTTTTTTGTTTAGGGAGAAACACAATTTGGATGATGCACAGTCATACCGTATTGCACACTGCTTTTGGAGGAGGCTCGTATGCAGTAAAAAGCCCCTCGGAGGTGCACGCTGAGTGCCTGAGGAGTCATTCATCTTTCCCTGTAACAGCCAGTGCAAACTCGGGCTGGGAGACGAGAAGGGACCGCTTTCCCAAAACAGCCGATCCCATCGATCATCCAAATGTTCCGGGCAACGGCATCCCTAGATGGAGATGGGGACAGGCTCCGCCGTTAGGCCCAGCCATAACTATTGATGAATGCTCATGACGCAGGCTGCGTGCAACTTGTCAAGGTGTTCTATTGCTGTTTTACGGCGTTAGTGTTTGCTAACTTGGAAATGAAAGCTTTGTCCTTTCGGAAAGACTGGAGATGTCAACAAGCTGCTTCGGATATATTGTGGTTGGCGTACATTATCGCTTCGATCTACTCCACGGGAGGTGGGGTTTTTAAGAGATGCTTGTGTAAACGTTCTCCTTCTGTGAGGTGTTCATCCTGTTGATCCATGGCTATGTTGAAGCGCTGTGGTGGTGTGTTTGGTAGGATGTGGTTGTTTTTGAGTTTTTGTTTAGCAGGTGGAAGATGCGGGTGAGACTGGGCCTCTCATCGTGTTCTTCACACGCACAGCTTGCAAGTGTGTGTGTTTATTAATATTTGGTGTTTTTGTGCGTAAGTGGTTTTGATTGGAACTGTCTTGCATCCTCTGGGTGCGTGTGGCTAGTTTGTTTGTTGGTTTGTTTTGGAGACGTGAGTTAAATGGGAGCGAGCAGCGGTAACAGTGTTGTTTTTCATAGTTGAATGTGGCCATGAATGCATTGTGTCTGTGTCTGTGTGTGTGTGTGTGTGTGTGTGTGTGTGTGTATGTGTGAAGCCTGGCTCACCAACACTGTGCCTGCAGTCACTGATGGGTGACAGGAATAACTTAGCATTTTTTTTTTCTTTCCATCTCTCTTGTTCTCCCTTCGACGTCTTTCCTGCCTTCCGTCACTCTTGGTTCCCAGCTTGTTCAATTATTTTGTGAAAAGTCATTTGTTTATGCATTCGCCTTGGCTAGGTTCAGAGTCTGTTTGTCTGCGCAAATCAAAACAGTGCCATTGAGGATGATGCCAAGGCTTGTGTTTGCTTGCTGTTGGTGGATGATGGTTGGTGCGTGGGGGTCGGGGGAATATTCTCGTCTCCTCCTTCTGTTAATGGAAGTGGCGCTTTCGTTTGTGGGGCCAGGAGGTCGTTCAGTGATCACTGTCATCATCGCTGTCTTTCAAAGGCAAGGTGCCAATTAGCCGGCAAGGTGTAGGGCGGTGGTTGGAGAAGAGGCAGGCTGTCTCTCCAACTGCCTGATTAAAAAGCCTTAGCGCTGGTCTTGGGTGGAAAGACACAGAGCCATCTGATCAGGTGGGATTGCAGTGGCCTTCGCTGGCAGCTCAAAGCCTATAATTTGCAATATCTCTGCCCCCCCCACTCCCACCTCCCAATCCTACCTCCTCATCAGGTGAATCCGCCTCAGATTGGTGCAGAATGCTGGATAATTGCTTTTTCCTTTGAAATTGAATAAAAAGAAACTCGTTGACAGCTAGCATTTCAACCCAGATGAAAGCCTGCCTCGGGAGATGTAAAAAAAAATAAACAACGGAAACAAAAAACAAGCCCCTACACCCTAATTAAAGAGCACCAACCAACCCCAGTAGTCCGCTCCTTTGCAGGGATGAGAGGCTGATGCTGAGGAGTGACTGTGTGCTCCTCCTGCCCCCGCAGTGAGCTGGAGCCCATGAATCCAGTTTAAAGGAGGAGGTCTCATAACCCCCCTCAGTCAAAGGGCTAATGGGGTCTGGGTTTCCACTATTAACTCTGAGGGGATCTTTCACAGCAGCTTGGCATGTGTACTAGTGACCACACACACACACTTCCAATAGCTAGCCCACAGGGGTGTGTGTGTCTGTCTTTGTGTGTGTCTGTGTGTGTGTGTGTGTGTGTGTGTGTGTGTGTGTGTGTGTGTGTGTGTTTCAGACCATGTCGGTTACCATAAGTGTCACATTCAGTGTCGTGGTGTGCATGCTTGCAGGTGCTTGTGCCCGCCAGGCAGTTATGCATGTGCCGTGCTCTCAGTCGATCTGTCTTGCTCATTTCAAGGTTGAGGCTCTCACAGAAGCACTCATCCTGAGCCAAACCTGCAGGCCAGATCTTAGGAGGCGCGTACCATCCCCATTCACAGATTTTTTCTGTAGCCTAATCTTTAATGGCACAGTTCAGGAACGCACTGAATGGTGATCTCTATCAGATGCCGGCACTCTAATTTTCGAAAATCTAGGCCTTAGTGTGGTTCTGGCTCCAGATATAGGCAATGCATTTACCTGTCTGTCTGTCTGTCTGTCTGTCTGTCTGTCTGTCTGTCTGTCTGTCTGTCTGTCTGTCTGTCTGTCTGTCTGTCTGTCTGTCTGTCTGTCTGTCTGTCTGTCTGTCTGTGTGTCTCTGTGTGTGTGTGTGTTCGAGAATGCATGCATACTCACAGATTCAAAACAGAACCATGTGTTGGACCTCCAAGCCAGATGTGTTCATGGGTGAGCTCTCTGCTCGTTTGCCTGGAATGAGGGGAGGCGTGTGTGTGTGTGTGTGTGTGTGTGTGTGTGTGTGGGGGGGGGGGGGGGGGGGGGGGGTGGGGGTGCACTGGCTGTATGGAGGCCCTCCCCATGAGGCTCCCATCTGATGCCTTGTACGGAGCTCCCTTTGCCTAGAGAACAGCAGCCGGCACTTTGAAATGCATAGGGGTCGGAGAATGTGATACGGATCTCTGAACCTGTGGTTAGGGGAAGTGCGTTTGTGTTTCCCATGTAGAGAAAGAAATGCAGGCAGCTAGCCGTATCGTGTTTCCAGAAACGTCTTTGTGTTTTTTTTTTCTTTCTCTCCTTTGTCTCTTTTTGTGCAGCTCAAACTTAAGTATCCTGGATACAGTTCTCGTTGATCTCCTAAGAGACTTATGACACGGGAGAAGTGAGCCGTGTGACTTGAGGAATCTCCGAAGAACATCTGTGTGCTGTAATGTCTCTGCATTCTTTGGTTCTTCAAGTTTTCCACAAACATTCAACCTAGTGCCAAATAAACATAGCTACCCTGTTATTGTGTCGATGGCACACATCCTCCCACATTAAGGAGATGTATCTTCTTTTCAATTACTCCTGACTGACACGATCCAACGGATGACGGAGGAGGAGTCTGGCGCATGGAGTTGTGTTGACAACGTAGATGTTATAGTGAGATTGACAGGTCAACAAACCAATCACACCGCTAGCAAGTTGTTAAGATTGTAGGTAGTAGCTTGCTAACATTAGCTAGGAGGCTCACACACCTCGCAAATCCTCACTTATTTTTCAGTTACAATTAACGTTTTTTTGACCTTGTACAGTGTCTATTTCTCTTTATTTAGATTTTTTTTAATCTAAGCAAATGTCAAACTAACAATTTATAGGTACAAACAAGACCAGCTATGGAGTTTGGTTCGTCATCTTTTATTTTTGACCTTCGTGTTCTTTAGACTTGAGCAGAAACGCGATCTGATTGGCTAGTGCCTGTGCATGAAAGGTGCTGTGAGTGAACCGGTGCCCAGCTTGAGAGAGCTCCTGTGGGTAGCTGAATGTGTCGATTGGACTGAAAGATAATGTCTTCTCGATCAATTTATACGTTCGCTACAATATGTGGGATTTATGTTAATGTAAATTTAAAGGGAAGAAATACATGATTTGGAAGACATTTAAATTTGTGGGAAAAAAATTGGTTGAATTTTAAATTTTTTTTTTTTTAAATATTAAAAAAAATTATCTTGTCAACCAAAGATTTCGCGACCCCCCTGCAGTACCTCCGCGGACCCCCTGGGGGTCGCGGACCCCCTGTTGAAGACCCCTGATCTAGCCTAAAGCCAACTACTTTTCTCTGCTGGAAGTTTCCTCTATTCGTTTTGTGTTTGGGGACACCTCTGTAGACATCACGATGCTTAGGCTATCCCACAGTAAGCAGTGTAGGCCATATGACCAAAGGCTTTCAAAGAGTTTCTCTCTGGGCATTGATTAAACCCCTAAAAATAATCTCTGCTCCTCAAATCTACACAATTTATACAGTGGGGAAAATAAGTAGTATTTGAACCCCTGGCGATTTCACAAGTTTGGCCTCTTACAAAGAAATCTGTGATCTATAACAAAAAAAATCCAGAAAAATAAGTATTTGAACCCCTAGCAAAAATGACTGACAAAAATGACTTAGTACTTGGTGGAATAACCCTTGTTGGCAAGCACAGACGTCAGACGTTTTTTGTAGTTGGTCACCAGGTTTACACACATCTCAGGAGGGATTTTGGTCCACTCCTCTTTGCAGATCCTCTCCAAATCTTTAAGGTTGCGTTTTCAATGGGAGGGAATGAGGGAATGAGGTTCAAGCCCAATATTCCAAGTTACATGGCCCCATCCATATTCCCCTTGATGCAGTGGAGTTGTCCTGTACCCTTGGCAGAGAAACAGCCCCAAAGCATAATGTTTCCACCTCCATGCTTGATGGTGGGTATGATGTACTCTTGGGGTCATATTCAGCATTCCCCCCCCTGTCAAACACGGCAAGTCGAGTTGATGCCAAAGAGCTTGATTTTGGTATCATCTGACCACATTCTGTCTCCCAATCCTCCTTAGAATCATTCAAGTGTGCAATGGCAAACTTCAGATGGCCCTGTACATGCACTTCCTTGAGCAGGGGGACCTTGCGAGTGCTGCAGTACTTCAAAAAATTACGGCGTGGTGTGTTGCAAATGGTTTTCTTGGTGACTGTGGTCCCAGCTGCCTTGAGATCATTCACAAGCTCCCCCTGTGTAGTTCTGGGGTCATTCTGCACCTTTCGAATGATCACTGATAACGCACGAGGGGATATCTTGCATGGAGCCCCAGACCTAGAGCGATTCACATTTGTTTGGAGTTACTTCCATTAACGAATAATCGCACCAATAGTTGTCTGCTTCTCACCAAGCTGCTTGCCAATGGTTTTGTAGCCCATTCCAGCCTTGTGCAGGTCTTCAATCTTATCTCTGACGTCCTTGGACAACTCTTTGGTCTTGCCCATGGTGGTGAGGTTGAAGGTGTGAAGTATGATTCTTTGGAAAGGTTTCTTTTCTAAACGTCAACAGTTGAGATCAGGTGTACCTTGTTAGACCTAATGAAGACTAATCTGTGTGTTTCTTGGGCACATAACTGGTCATTGTGAGCCAGCATTCTTGCTGTTTGCTTGGGGGTTCAAATACTTATTTTTTGCATCAAATGCAAAAAAGTCATAAATGTTATAAAATGCAGTTTTCTAAATTTTTTTGTTGATATTCTGTTTCTCACTGTTAAAATTCACCTACCAATACAATTCTAGATCACACATTTCTTTGCAAGTGGCCAAACTTGCGAAGTCGGTAGGGGTTCAAATACTTATTTTCCCCACTGTATATGGCATTAAAATGGCTTTGATGCGACTCTACACCCTTTCCTCATTTAGTATTTGCGGGGCTTTAAATATGCAAATTAGCAAATGTACGCAAGTTGACGGGATTGGTTCTTTAGGTACGTATGAAACCCAGTTTGTCTTATTTCATGTATGAGTACAAATTGATACACTGCAGTTCCAAGGTGGAAATATTCAGCCATGGCATTGACAGTTTTTTCGTGTTCGACAGTTTATGTCGTGTATCATATAAAAAAACTTGTTATGAGATAAAAAACCTGATTTAAACTTGAGGGTTTTTTTAATGGTTTGCATTTAAAATGTCTATGCTGCTCCTTTGCAGATCTGTACTTTAGCAATCCGTTAAAGCTGTTATATAAGGCTCCTCATTCAAGTCACGATAATTCATTAATTATTGATATAGAACAACATTAAAACTTTGTCCGAATTTGTTGCAGCCCTCCATATACAAATATAACACACACCTCCCAGCCAGCCAGAAATAATAATTTCCACAATGTTAATTTTACCGTTTTTAATATAATTTACCCAAATGAAAAAAGTCCATTCTGTAATGGCAACAGCAGTCAGGCTAACTGCTTTTGCTGATGGCTGTAAGACTTTATGGAGCTCTCTTCTGAGCTCACAAAGTCTTTGATGGAATTTGTGTGTGTGTGTGTGTGCGTGTGTGTGTGCGTGTGCGTGTGCGTGCTTTGCGTGCTTTAGTTAACTTGACTCGAGTCGTAGAGCAGCAGCCACTGAGAGAACATTTTGCTGAAAAAGTCTGGAAAATGGCCACGGATAACTACTTCACCCTGGAGACGCTGTGTGGCCAGATTTGGAGCTGATTTTTATCACCACATTCCCATGGAAACCGCGGTGCCAGGCAAAATGAGGAAGGGAGCGCGTGCGACTGCTTCACCGTTGCATAACACGGTGCTTTTTGGGCCGTGGCTATTATTTCCGTGTTCCTCATATTTACAGGGAAAGGGTGGAGGACAGTGCCTGTAGTAGGGTGTGAGGTCATGGGTTATGGCAGAGAGTCAGCTTAAGCTGATGCTGCACAGGTGTGATGAAGAGAGACCGAGAGAAGGAGAAGAGGAGGGGTTGGATGTCGGCTTGGCAAAAAACTTTTAATTGTCAGCTGCACACTTGCTTGTGTTTTTTGTAGGGTTGTTATTCTTAAGAGAGGCTATTAAAGGAAGGGTGTGAGTGTGCGTCTGTGCGGTTCAGCACTCACTTTCATGACAACCACAACAAAACATTTCCAAAGTCTGCCAGCATATTATTTTGTGTTGGAGCTGAAGTGCACTGCACAAGATTTTTTGTGTGTGTGATTGTGTGTGTGCGTGCACTGCAGAAGAAAAACATGGCACCATCCCTCTAGGGATCCTGGTAAGCAGGCCTATTCCTGGCCGGCCACAGCGTGGTTGTCTGTTTTTAGGGTGACCTCTGAGCCAGCTGGTCCTGGGGCTGTGACAGACCAGGTGACCGCTCCCTCCTGCCTCCCTCAGCTCCTCTGATGGGTCAATTAGGAGTCAGCGTGGAGCCAGAAGCCCCCTCTCCCCTCGGCTGGCCAGGGGTGGGCTTTATGGGTAGCCCTCTGGCCTTGAGCTGACGTGTGAGAGTGACAGCTCTATGCATTCACTGTAAGAGAGTGCGTGCGTGCGTGCGTATGTGTGTGTGTGTAGGTTTTTCGTTGGTTAGTTTGCTTTTAAGGCCAATGAAATATGATAGTATGACGGCGAGTGGTCCTGTGGTATTCTGTTTAGCATATGTGGGAGAGATTTCATCTGTGTGTGTGAATCTGCTAATCCCTATTTGCGTCTCTGAATATGGAGCTGTTCCCTCAGTCCTCACAGGCTTCATTTGAATCAGCAACCCCCCTGCCCTGGCCTGCCTTGTCACTGCTCGGCACTCCCGAGCCACCGAGATCTGCCCCTCTCTCTACCCCTCTCCGCCCCTTGCTGCCCCTCACTATCCGTCTCTCTGCCCCTTTTTGCTCCTCTCTCTGCCCTGCTCTGCTTGGAAAGCCACTCCAGGTCTTAATGAAGTGTCGTTAAAATAGAAACGAGCCAACAGGCTCATTAAACCCCTCTCCCAGCAGGCCAGGCTGGGGAGGGGGGCCCGCCACCTGATTGGTCGATTAAAACAGAGGGCCTCCGAGAGAGCAACAGAAGAGAGCGAGTAATGAGAGGACAGGAGAGGAGAGGAGAAGAGAACAGAAGAGAAGAGAAGAGAGGGGATCTAAATTCCATGGGAGGAGTGCCAGTCTTGTGCCTCCTGTGTCCTGTCCTGACCGCGGAGAGACCCTCTCCTTGTCTAAGTGTCCTCTCCTTCACTTCTCCTTCACTTCTCCTTCACCTCTCCTTAACCTCTCCTTCACCTCTCCTTCACTTCTCCTTCACTTCTCCTTCACCTCTCCTTCACCTCTCCTTCACCTCTCCTTCACCTCTCCTTCACCTCTCCTTAACCTCTCCCCGCCGCGACTCCCTGCCTGATCAGCTCTAGTTGGTGTAATGACTACAGTTGTAATGGAGTACTGCTTCATAATAAAAACTGACAGAAAGAATTATCGATCGAGATAAAGACAGTTTCATCTTTATGCGTGGGTGGGTAGGGTAAGTTTGTGTGTGTTTGTGTTCACTGGCACTTTTACCTGTCCAACAACGCACCACCTTGTCTTGTCGTACACCATAAAAAGTGCCAAAAAGTTGAAAGCACAGCTAGAAGAGAAAACAAGGACGTGGTCGCGTTTTCGGTCTCGCCGCACGCACACACGTCCCAGCTTCCACAAGGAGACTTATTGATTGTGTGACCTCCAGCCAGCCAGCGCAGTAGCACTCCATCTTCTGTCGGATAATAGCGACACGATTTTATGATGAAGCGAGTTAGTGCATTTACTCAAGTCTGGATTTTGCCCCAAGGCCTCGGAGAGTGATGGATTTGAGGCACTAGAGCCCCTGACTGCCTCTTACACACAGAAGCTCATATCAACGGCCTGACAAATCACTACCGCACCAGTCATATCACGCTCATGCTATTATGGTGCAGATTACGATTTATTTAAATTATGTTGAGGAGGGTGATAAGGTCTGTGTTGGGTTTGACACACACAAACACACACTTGAAATTCCAACCGGTGCCAAAGAAAGATCTCCAATCTCACAGCGGAGTTTAAGGTGAAAGACGTAAGAACCAGAATAACATTTCACTAACCTTCGCAAATCCCCATTTGTTATCCCTGAATTGGTGCAGGACCATGAAGGTTGTTTGGAAGAGATTCAGTCATTCCTCTAAGCCTGAAATTTCAGATTTAGACTTCAAGTCATGAGCCTGGTGTCACCCTCTCTCTCTGACACACAGACACACACACACACACACACAAACTCAAACAACGTGCTTGCCATGGGCAGTTGTTTAAGAAGCGTCAAAGCAATTGAGAGTGTTGTGCAAAGACCCTGATGCTTATTTTCAACATGCCTGGGGGGCAGGAGAATGACTCTGCGCCTAATCGACTGCGCCTCATGTTTATGTATGAAGAGAAGATTTTCTCTGCTGTGTCAAACTCAAGCAAGCACTTCAGCGCCTTGTCCAATCCCGACGTCGCTATGGTACCTCAGAGCGTTCTGTGGTCAGGCGGTAATTCACGGAGTCGATCAGGGACGTGACTCCCCCCTCCTCCCCGACAGCCTAAAATAAAAGCGTGCAGATGAATGTCGGTGCCCAGATGAAGCTTTTTTTTTCCCCGCTGGAAACTTGACTAATCATCTCATCTGCCCCTGCTGTAATAGGGCCGTGTCCCATGTGAAGGCTCGCTTCTGGCTCATCCGTGTGAGACCTCGATGCCAAAAACTGTCAGTCAAGCCGTCGCCTCTGGAGCGCGAGAGGACACATTTTCATCATCACTCATTACGGATTGTCGCGTCCCCGTCCCCTCACCACCCCATCCCCCCTTGTGTTTTGCGAATGAGCACAATTATGATTCAACCTTGCTCGACTCATACTAAGTTAAGGCTCCACACACTGTAACGTGGCAGCCTAAAGACCAAAGACATATACATCACTAGGTGACCCAAAGCTGGTGGCTTTCTTCTCTTTTCATCTGCGAGAGTGGGGTAGGGTGGGGTTGGGGGGTTGTGGTTATGAGTGTGATTATGCAACCAGCGCCTTTTGATATGGCATCGGGCTGCTTGTTACACAGGGGGAGGTTGCTTTGAAAATCCATACTCCAGGCCTTCCTGGGTCCTTTGTGGAGTGAAATGGAAGCCATGTGCTGATGGGGGAGTGGGGTGAGGGCTGCTTTATTGAAACAGCTTTGGGCCAGGATTCAGAAGAGGAGAGGGGAGGAGAGGGCCGGGTTGGGGTGTGGAGCTACGGCGTGGAGCTGCGGCCGCTCGATAAGGAGACCTGAGCAGACGTGTGTCCCCTAGCCGGCGGTGCATAGCAAGCAGGCAGAGTTCCTTTTCCCCCATAACAGAAAGATGGGGGGGGGGGGGAAGGAGGAGGAGGAGGAGGAGAGGGAGGGAGTGAAGGAGGTGGAGGTAAAAAAATAAACGTGGAAATGGAGGTAATCGGGAGAAAGGAAATGGAAAAACCTTGGAAGAAGGAGGTTGGTGGACGAGTGAAGATGTGGAGAAAAACGCATCGAAGAAGAAGAGAGAGAGAGAGAGAGAGAGAGATAGAGGTAAGCAGAAGGGAGATGGGAGGAGAGGGATATAAAGAGAAAGGAAATAGAGAGGCCAACAGGGAGGGAGATCTAAAGAGAGATGGATAGAGGAAGAAAACACAGAGAGAGGAAAAAGACGAAGATGAAAAGACGTGAGGAGGAAGAGGGTAAAGGACGGGCAGATCTTATGAGTGGAGGAGCCACGTGTTAAAGTCCTGTATCCTGGGTGAACAGGCCCAGGAGACACGCAGCCCCCAGCGCCTGCCTTGGACAGTCTTCTGCCTTCAACCATGGAACTATAGCTCAGAACCATTTTGGAAAACTTCCGAAAGCACCATTTATGCACCGGGGGTTGATTGCTCATCTGTATCCGCTACAAAGAAATTGAAAATGTGCACGTGTGTACGCACTCACGTGGGCAATTGTACCTCCATGGACTGTGGAATTCCAGTGGTTTCAGACCAGCTGGTTTGAAGTGCCTAGAGGGCCCATTATGAAGGACTTAAGAAGGACCTAGTTTCTTGGCTCTGTTGTAGCATTGGTGAGAAGAGGCTCACTGGGTCCTTACATTAAGCGCCTGAGTAGAGGGCCACTGGGTCCTTACATTAAGCGCCTGATGAAGCTCGTCATTGTGCTGATGAGTGCTTTCTCCTTGACTTGGCTCCTGCTCTCTTACAAAATGCTTTATCATTTCCATGGAGAAATCTTTCTGTTCAAAATGTAGCTATTAGTGGGTATAAAAGCCCCAGTTTTGGGCAGCAATGTGCTTCCCAGGTGGCACACTTGATTTAGGACGTCAGACGGCCCTAAAGATCTTTTCTGGACTCTCAAGTCGAAGGCGACTGAGCTATGGGAGTCCACTCCGCCTCTACCTCTTAAGTCATGTCGGATTACTCATTCGACCCGAGGCAGTTGGGTGAGCACCATGGGAACATAACCCTTTTCTCTGCTTTCCTTACCCCCTGCATCAGTCCATCTACTGGGGGGCTTTGTCCAGACCACCCTCCTCCTCCCTCCACATGCAATTTGGTTGCAGACTCACGCAGTGACTCACTGGAGCAGATCAGGAAAAGTAGGCATTGTCCACTGACTCCCTTAAATGCCTGGGCGTAAAGATTAACTTTCCCGATGCTCCATCAACCCCTTTTCCGTGCTCGATGACTGTCTGATTGAAATGCTGTAGCCAGACAGGCTTGCTTATCAGTACAAAATAAAAAGGAGAGACAGAGGGGGCACGGAAAAAAACAGAGAAGTAGGAGAATAAATGTTTGGCTGTCTTGTTCCCCCTGACTTGGCAGCAGTGAATTGTGTCTGCCTCAGGAAAGTGATGTGATTCGCAGAGATCTTTTTCTTCTCGAAGCGATACCATTATACGCTTCAACCTCTCCACCTCCAGGGGGTTTGTCGTTTTTTTTCTTCTCAGTTTTCACTTTCTTTTATTTCTTAACCTAAGAATCAAATTGTGTTTAGACTCCATCATCACCAACTCAATCAGATTTGGGGGTTTTGCACAGACAACTTTAGGAGATGATTGTCTTCCTTCATCACTACGGAAAAAGTTAGTGTACCGGAATGGATGATTTGTCCCTTGTTGTGTCTCAGAAGCGACAATACTGGAGACTGGAGTTATTTAGTGACAGAAATAACCTCTCTGTGTTATTTATAGTACAATCTTATAGCAACTCTCTGAACTCTGGTTAAAGCTCAAATTGTCTGACTGGCATCAGGGACAGGTCTGCTAATGTCAACTGAGAGAGTGGAGGCATTTAACAGAAAGTTTGACTACAGGCCTGTTCTTCCAGTTCTTGTTTTCTATCTATTTGCCTGCTTGCACATTCAGTCTTTTTTTTTTTTCCCTCACAGAGGGACGCACTTATTTTCTATGGTCGAGCAGTAGTCCACCATTTTATTGCCTTTCCAATCGACTGGGCATCGGGGAGCGCAGTAATTAAATGCTTAGCTAATATCACTCAACGCCGTAAAACTTCCCTGTCCCATAGCTATTGCAAGTAACATTGAAAATCGTCTTTCAGAGCAGTGGTTTGTCTTTTGGATGGAGTGTAGACAACCACCAATAGAAAGTGAGGTGAAATCAACCAGGACTGAGCGTCCCCTTCGGGACTTTGAGAAGGGTAAGGTAGGTCACGTAGGGTGGCCGCCAATATTCCTAACCTTGGAGCTAGTTCCCAAAGCTGCAGTTTATGTTGGTGAGAGCGGCTCTACTTAACTGTGTGTGTGTGTGTGTGTGTGTGTGTGTGTGTGTGTGTGTGTGTGTGTGTGTGTGTGTGTGTGTGTGTGTGTCTTGTGAAGGCCATTTTAACACGCCACAGATATTTAAATGAAAGCTTTTCCCCATCTCTCAGCAAGACTCCAAGGACACAGTTTGGTACTTTTTCAGTCAGAGAAACACAATCATTGTTTTTGCCTGAAATCTCACAATTGTTTTTGTCATGTAAGTCAGCCCGAGATATTCTTAGGGAAAGCTACAATTATATGTGTTTTTTGCCTGGATATTAGAAAGAGTGTAGCTGTAGATGATCTATTTTTGAAATCCTAATGCATTCAGGCACTTTAGTTTTTTCAAGATAACATTGTATGATTCGTCTCTTGCTGTTCCCCCTGACACACACTGAGACACACACACAGACCTACACGCACTGAGCAGTGTGTTTGCTGCTCTGGCTTTGTTGTTTTGGCTTAATGCTTCCTGTGAGGGGAAATGTCTGTTTCTGGTCAGCTTTGGTTGGGTCAGGAGGATGGGGACAGCCTTTGAGTACGCTCAGACACGATATATGCCTTCATATGGCTACTGTCTCGACCCACAGTCACATGAATTCCAACAGCAGTTCAAATTTTAGCTCCACCGGAACCTTGTTCAGTGTATACAACATATCTTAACGCCAGTGTTACCTCTCCTCTGTAGGCTATGTGTTTACCTCAAATGCTCTTGCTCTATAATACCAGTCGTGAGGGCTGTTCAATGCATAGAGCATCTGTTCATTTGGTTGAGTAGTTGGACAGTTCCAGTTGATGTCGGGGACAAAATGGCTGGATAGATGAAACCAAACAAACAGCCTTTGATTCTTGGTGGTTATGATGCAGAGTCCTGTGTGAGGGCCAGGGGCATTGTCTCTCATCTTCTCTCCGCTGTGCTAGTCCTCGTGCAAATCTCTGACTACACCTCAGTTTCCGAACTCCCGCTGACGAAACATTTGAAATGTTTTTCGTTGCTACACCTTTCCCCGCGATTGCTCAGAGCCACACTCTGGTGCAGTACCCTTAGGAGCCTGTTGCCCCAGGCAACCTGAAGAGTCGTGAGTGACGTTGCATAGGAACAGTCTCCCGTGCTCTTTCT
>NC_137927.1:8520726-8550726 GCF_963457725.1 Sprattus sprattus | reverse complement strand
TGTGTGTAGGGGGGTGCTTGTATGTCTGTGTGTGTGTGTGTGTGTGTATCTGTCTACGTGACAGTTTTGCTGCTCTACCCGGAGCCAGCCTGCCCGCCTTCACACACGTTTGGGTGTTGCGCTGCAAAAGATTTTGTCTGATATTAAGACTGAAAACAGGGAAGTGTTTAGTGTGTGTGTGTGTGTGTGTGTGTATCTCTATGTTGGGTGTGTGCAGTTATATCATGGGGATAGCCCTCTGCTCTGGGGGATTGCTGGAAAGGGAGGTGCTGATGAGATATAGGTCTGATATGATGAGAACTGCAGCCGCATCGCCTGTCAATCCTCTCTGTCTGTCACACACTTTCCAGTTCTGTATCTGTTTCTTTCTCGTATTCTTTCTTTCTCTCACTCTTTCTCTCTATGTACATCTTTTTTTCTCTTCTCTCTTTGTCCTCCGGATGGATTTTTCGCCCTTATCTATGTTCACACAAAGTGGACACGCGCCCACACACACACACACACACACACACAGACACACACACAGACACACACACAGACACACACACAGACACACACACAGACACACACACAGACACACACACACACAGACAGACACACAGACACACACACACACACACACACACACACACACACACACACACACACAGAGACACACACTCAGTGCTCCCAGCTCTCTTTATCACTCTTTAAAAGGGATTCTGTCCCAGTGGAAATATGCATGCTTCTTTACAGCATGTCAGTGTGTGTTTTTTCTCTCTCTCCCTTTATGTTTTCTCCATCACTTTATCTCCATCCTCACCCCCCCTCCTTCTCTTTCCCTCTCTCCTCCCTCTAGTCATCCTGCTTTTGTTATTGTGCTCATATTCACTCTCTGGTTAAAGGTAATCTGTGTGTGTGTGTGTGTGTGTGTGTGTGTGTGTGTGTGTGTGTGTGTCTCTCTCTCTTGCTTAAGACTTTGCCTTTTTCCAATCCTTTTTTCTTCTCTACTTCAGTGTGTGTGTGTGTGTGTGTGTGTGTGTGTGTGAGATGTGTGTCAGCTTGCCTTAATCCAGAGTGTTTACCCCTGATTGAATGGGATAAGACGGATGCCTTCATGGCTCAAATTTAAATTCTTCTCTGTTTTATCATATGTGCATATTATGTCACAAACACTTAAATACACTCTCACACACACACACACACACACACACACACACACACACACAAAGAGTGTCAACCTCCTCTGTCAATTTTGATGTGTGACATCATTTTAACAGTTTCGTTAAAAACTAAAAATATAACACTGTATTATTGTGCACAAACGCACCCACACACATGCGCTTACAGCACTGCATATTATATTTACCTGGAGCTTCTTGCATAGATATCAGAATCTGTAAGAATCTGCTTCTTTGCGTGTGTGTATGTGTGTGTGTGTGTGTGTGTGTCCATGACTCATAAGGCTCTTGCGTAAGTCTTCACCTGACTGAGGCGGTCATGCTCTAAGGGTTGGGTTGGGAGCTGAAACCACACACACACACACACACACACACACACACACACACACACACACACACACACACACACACACACTGACTGACAGGCTTGTTGATTCGCCACAAAATCAATGTGCTTCTGAGGATCTCGTAATAATGATGGATGGAGCTCCCAGTCTGTAAAGGGAGAGGGATGTGGGGGGGGGGGGGGTGTGTAACTCTCTTATGATGGTTAATGCTTGGTGCACACAAGATCATTAAAAATGATCATTAGAAATGTAGTTGTGTGTGTGTGTGTGTGTGTGTGTGTGTGTGTGTGTGTGTGTGTGTGTGTGTGTGTGTGTGTGTGTGTGTGTGTGTGTGTGTGTGTGTGTGTGTGTGTGTGTGTGTGTGTGTGTGTGTGTGTGTGTGTGTGAGAGAGTGTGGGGGGGGGGTATGAGGGTAACAACAGTCTCGACATGGTTCCCCTTTGAGAACCCTACAAAATGGTGCCTAACACAGGGGCAGGAAATAGGCTAGCTTCTGTACGTTGGACTTGCCCACTGTAAGAGACAGCTCCAAAGACTCTGTAGAGAAACTGTGGCGATGTTTTTGTACGGAGGAGAAAACGAGAGCAGAATGAAGATGTCCGAGTCGAGTGTTTGAGAGAGAGAGAGAGAGAAAGAGAGAAAGAGAGAGAGCGCAAACACACACACGAGACATAAACCATGTTTTTCATCAACAGATGCCCTACAGATGAATGCTCAGTTTGTCAGCATGTAAATCTGCCTGACTAGAGAGTTGGAGACTGGACTGTGTGCTGGCGAAATGTATGGCATGTTGAGTCATCATGCACACAAAGCATGAGCTTGTATATGCACACACGCACGCACGCACGCACGCACACACGCACGCACGCAGACACACACACACACACACACACACACACACACACACACACACACACGGACAGGAGGGTGTATTTATAGCACAAGGCCTGGGCTAAATGTTTATCACTTGGAAAATACTTCAGAGCTGCAGTCTAGTGAGCGATGAAGCACACAGCCGAACCTTTAATGTTCTGTATGTTTGTATTTGTGTGTGTGTGTGTGTGTGTGTGTGTGTGTGTGTGTGTGTGTGTGTGTGTGTGTGTGTGTGTGTGTGTGTGTGTGTGTGTGTGTGTGTGTGTGTGTGTGTGTGTGTGTGTGTGTGTGTGTGTGTGTGTGTGTGTGTGTGTGTGTGTGTGTGTGTTTGTATTTGTGTATGTGTGTGTTTGTATGTGTGTGTGTGTTTGTATTTGTGTGTGTGTGTGTGTGTGTGTGTTTTGTATACGTGTGTTTGTATTTCTGTGTGATGGGATGTGAGGGGACTTTCAGAGGTGGTCAGTTGATCATAAACAGCCGTGGTTCAGCACCGTAGCCTTGAGATGAGCAAACCCATCCAAGCCACTCACACACAACACATGGCCACCAGAGTGTCCCCCCCCTCAGCCAGCCTCCACCGGCAGCAGCAGCAGCAGCAGCAGGCTCTCCCGTCACGGCTGCCCAGGCAGGGAGTGCCAGAGTGGGACAGCTAGGCTGGAGACACTGGAGCTCTCATCCTGGAGCTCAGCTGGCTGCAGCTCACCACCATTTGGCCATGGATTAGGGGACCGCCATGAGCAATCTAACGCACCTGGTGGAGTGTTTACGATGACAGACAAGGCTGTGGTGTGTGTGTGTGTGTGTGTGTGTGTGTGTGTGTGTGTGTGTGTGTGTGCGTGCCCGCTTGCTTGTGCTTGCCAGTGTGGTTTGGTTTGAACAAGTTTTTAGGAAGGGGTCTGTTTAGCACCCTAAGGTTTTAGATATTGGTGCTCACACAGGCACGCGCACACACACACACACTGCTGAAGGAAATCATGCGCAGATCAATATTCCAAACCTTACGGCATTGACTGGTTTTACAAATGCCTCTCCAAAGTGCAATATTTGCAGTTTGAAATCAATGTTTAGATGCAGTTGATCACCGTGTGTGTGTGTGTGCGTGTGTGTGTGTGTGTGTGTGTGTGTGTGTGTGTGTGTGTGTGTGTGTGTGTGTGTTTGTAATTATTACTGGATGGTCAGAAGAATCATGAAGTGGCATTGCCATCTCTCACCCTGTGGAAATCCGTTTCCCCTTTTATGAGCGATGGCTTTACAGTGATGCAGTTCCGGGAACCTCCATGAAATGTGCCTGTGTGTGTGTGCGTGCGCATCTATGCCTGTGTGTGTGTGTGTGTGCGTGTGCGTGTGCGTGTGCGTGGTCGTGTGCGTGGTCGTGTGGTCGTGTGCGTGGTCGTGTGCGTGTGCGTGTGTGCGCGCAAGCACACAGGTGGCTCGTAAAGCTGAACGAAGATAAAAATGAGTCCCTTGCTTTAAAGGAGGGCTGTTAACAGAGAGACAGGTACAGTGCTGTGGCTTTTAGAGCGCCGTAAAGCTGGGGGCCATTACAGACTCCCCTTCCTCTGCTGAGGGCCAGGCCAGGACGGGAGGAGCGAGAGGAGATCGAAGAGAAAGGGAATATGGACAGGAAGACATGGGGAGACTGGAGAATATAAAAGATTGAAGAAGAAAATGGAGGAGAAATGAGGAAAGAAAAGATAAGAGAAGGAAAGATAGAAGCGGAGAATAGGAGAGAAGGACAGGGCATCGGAGTACGGGGAGATATAGGGCAGCTGGGACAGTTGCTGTTTGTGTGTGTGTGTGTGTGTGTGAGACAATGGGAGAGATGGACACAGATTGGAGATGCAATTGATTTGGCTTCTAAATGGCTCATGAGATTACATGAAAGCCCAGCAGCACAACTGTAGCAGTACTGTCCCGTTCGATGTAAATTTCTCTCTCTCTCGCTCTCTCTCACTCTCTCTCTCTGTGGACTTGCAGAGAGGTTGATTATATTACACACTCCCTCATGGCTCATCCTCTTTTAACCCCCCCCCCCCCCCCCCCAGCTCTTTCAGAACTGTTACATCAGCACTGAATGAAAGTCATTGATTGGGAGATTGATTAGTGTTGGTGTGCTGTAGTGTTCATTTTGGCAGCTAGTTATTTGGTTTTAATTTGATTTTAGTCTTAAACCTATTTTCCAC
Source organism: Sprattus sprattus (assembly GCF_963457725.1). Lineage (NCBI taxonomy): Eukaryota > Metazoa > Chordata > Actinopteri > Clupeiformes > Clupeidae > Sprattus > Sprattus sprattus. Next base: position 8,546,163 of record NC_137927.1, on the reverse strand, counting down.
ACAGTTTTGTTCCGTGTCCGTTTCTCTGTATAATTAAGTCTTTTATAAACTACTGTTAAATAAACGCTGTTTTAAGCACGTTGAGATGCACAAAATGATGCGCGAAATAGCTACTTAGCTACATGCGCTGAAAACGGTCTGCTTAACATGGCTTTAAAATAAGGTTTGCCAGAAAAGATGGGTGGGCTTCTACGTTTTCTCAGTAGAAAAATATAGACGAAAGCCATCTAACGTCGTCAATGTCCTGTTGTTGAGAGATGCAAGCTTATCTTAGTTATTTTATGTCCACAGCCTACTCAATCCTATGTTACCTTTGCCGCTGCTTTTCAGTTCCTTCACAACAATTAGGTTGCCTATTATAGAACACATCTTACATAATGTAACACCACCTACCTACCAACCACCAAGACATGAACCAACCTCAGCTACATTTGAGTCTTGTTTTTTCAGCAACAACATTGCATGTTGATATAGTCACAGTAACTGTTTGACATTGGTGTAGACATCGATGCCGTCTCGTCTTGGTCATGGCATGGTTGCCACCGAACCTATTTCATCATAGTTTTTCATCAACAAAATGAGCACTAGTGTGGTTCTGCTGTTAACAACTCTGACATTTTGTTTGTTTCTTTCTGTCTTTCCACAGGTGTTTGGTGATATTTACCACTTCCGACACCACAGGGTGGTTAAGAGGTCGCTGTCCGATCACCGTGGTTACCATGTGCGACTCCACAGCGAAGCTCAGGTGAGGGAGATTGTGTCTACCTTAGTCTCCATAACTTTTAGAATGATTTATCTTCCTTCAGTTATTGAGTCCCCTTACATCCTGATGCGGTGTGTGTGTGTGTGTCTGTGTGTTGTTGTTTGTTTTTGTGTGTTTGTGAATGTATATATGTTTGTCTGTGTGTGTGTGTGTGTTTGTAAGTGTATATGTTTGTCTGTGTGTGTGTGTGTGTGTGTGTGTGTGTGTGTGTGTGTGTGTGTGTGTGTGTGTGTGTTGTAAGTGTATATGTTTGTCTGTGTGTGTGTGTGTGTGTGTGTGTGTGTGTGTGTGTTTCAGGTGCCTTTTCTCATATTTCCTCCTCTTGCTGTGTTCTGGTGACTGAATCCCTCCCTGCCGTCTCAGCATGCATTAGAATGCCAAACACTCTGCAGTCCCCTCACGCAGCACCCACAGGGACCATTTTTCTGGCTGTCATCTTCCTTTCTTTTCCTTCCTTCTTTTAAAAGCAGATACCCACTTATTGTGTCATGCCAAAATACTTTTTTTCAGTGACCAATTCCATCAGAAAAAAAGAAAACTGCCTTTTCTTTCTCTTTCTGGTCGTCCAGGTGGTAAATTAGTGCACTGTCCAGCCTGACTGAAGGGTCACCCTGAGAAGTTGTGTGTGTGTGTGTGTGTGTGTGTGTGTGTGTGTGTGTGTGCGCGCAAAGTCAGTCTCCCCTCCGTGACGGGCCCAGACGTAGCCCCTGCTCCATGGAGACCCCATTACTCACACACCAAAAGGGAACTGCTGCATTCCCCCCCTAAGAATGCTGAGGTGTGTGTGTGTGTGTGTGTGTGTGTGTGTGTGTGTGTGTGTGTGTGTGTTGTGGATCCCTGAGCCATGAGGCTTGGCCTGCAGGAGCCATTCATATTGCCGTTTTAATAGATGGCACTGATGTCTCACAACATCCTCTTTCCTTTATTTGCCCTTTTCTCTCTCTGGCTCTGCCACCACCCCTCCCTTTCTTCTCCATCCCCCCATCTTTAAAGGAGAGATGAAAAGCATCCTCGGTAAAGGGTGTGTGTGTGTGTGTGTGTGTGTGTGTGTGTGTGTGTGTGTGTGTGTGTGTGTGTGTGTGTGTGTGTGTTGGTTCGTGTTAGTGTTTGTGTGTGTGTAACTGATCTCTCAGATGGGCCCTGATGCAGTGAAGGAATGCTTTAGGAAGGAAAACATTTTTTTTTTCCTGTTGACCTTTTTTCATCACCCTTTTAAAGAGAGGGGTCATGTTGGTCATGCTGCTGTGGTCAGACGCTAGTTGGCCTGACTCTATTATCCATCTTAGTGATTTACTCACTAACTCACTCACTCTCTCTCAAACACACACACACACACACACACACACACACACACACACACACACACACACACACACACACACACACACACACACACACACACACACACAGGCATATTTCTGATGGCAGTGGTCCACTTCTGCCTCCCCTGTTTTTGCGGATCCTTTCAACAAAGGAAAATAAAAGCCTCTTGTATCTGACTGGCTGTCATGGGTTTGAAAGGCCGACTCTTTGAAGTGTAACTTCAGCTCTTCAGAATCATCTCCTCTACAACGTACAAACATGCAAACACAATCATAACACATGTGTATACATACACACACACGCACACATCTACTCAGGAAGAGCTAGATAATTTGTCATTCATCAGTGCCTAGATCAGAGGGGCTGCAAGATCAGAGGAGTGTGTGTGTGTGTGTGTGTGTGTGTGTGTGTGTGTGTGTGTGTGTGTGTTTGACGTGGATGTGTTTAAGAGCCTAATGGATGCCTGTTGGCTGGTTGAGCACAGTCCATTACTCACCTCTGTTTGAGTGTGGTGTCTCTTCACATGCCAGATTCACAGTATAGTAGCACAGATGTCCGGCTCCAACACACACACACACACACACACACACACACACACACACACACACACACACACACACACACACACACACAGACACACACATTGAATCTTACACATTTTGTCAATGTCTAACACTTGCACTCTCATATTCACACACACACACGCTAACACACGCTTACACACACACGCAAGTGAGTTGGTGTTGGAGCCACTCTCAGACGTGTGCTATCTCAGAGGGCTGGCAGAGGGAGAAAGAGGGGCCTTGTTCCAGCGAGCTGCCCAGCATCCTCTCTCTGAAGTACACTCGTCATGAGATCACTGATAAGAGGAGCCACAGTACCTGGGCTCCTGTGAAGTGCCCAAGGGAAGTCTGTGTTTGGAACAGAGCCCTTGGAAGTCTGTGTTTGGAGCAAAGCCCTTGGCTGGCACGGACAGGCCTTGAGTCTGTAGGCTCTGGGCTTTTTTTTCTTCTTCATTATTTGATTCCCACTGGTGAGTTTTTTTTATTTATTTATTTTTTTTATTTCTGCATTCTTTGGCCTCAGAAGAGTTGTAGGGTGAGGTGAAGTGGGGTTGTGACGATCAGGGTGAAGATCAGCTCCACCTGAACATTAGGCGCTCGGCCTGCTGGGAAATCCGCTCAGCCTGGGCTTCCTGTTGTTTGATTTCTTTCCCCTCCCAGAGTTCCTTGCTGGGGAAGAGGAACTCTCGAGTCCAATGATTTAGTCGCAGGAATCACCTGGCAATAGATTGTGGAATGCTCTCCAGAAGACATTCATAAACAGTTTGAAAGTTTGAAAACCAGTTTGGAAGCTCCTAAACACCTAGTGGGGGTTTTAGATTTAAGTCAGTTGTTATGACATGCTTTTCCTGTGGTATAACTGAAAGTCTGATTGAAGATGGCACAGCTCTAAAGCTCTAAAGAGAAATTAAAGTTTGTGTTTACTGTATGGAAAAAGGTCGTGTTGAGACGAGGCAGACTCACTTGCCTAGTTTCCCCATTGGGCTCCCAAAATGCAACAAAACAATGTCTGACTGGCTATCACAAATTATCCCCTAACTGAAATACAATTCCCTCCATGATTTGTCTTTTCTGTTCTTTTGGCTTCCTATTTGAACAAAAGACTTGACACTGGCCACCAAACAAACACTTTTTTGATCATGATAGTTTGTATGAAGTGTGTGTGTTAATCAGAAAGGTAGTCAGGTTGTGTTTGATGCCTGAGTCCTCGGCCACACCAGCAGTTCCATGCAGAATAGTGCACCAGAGAAGCCAAGATCAAAAGATCGAGTCTGTCATATACTATACCAGGCTACTACACTGATGTGGCTAAACAAATTAATGTTGTTAAAATGTGAAAATAGATACAAGCAAACATGACATTTCAGTGCATTTCATTGGGTGGGCTCACTAATGATGGCCAGATTTCACCGAATGTACACAAAAATGGACAGGAAATAATCACTCCATTTCTAAAATGATGTACTCATGCGAACCCAAGTGGACATTGAGCCACTGAATTCAGTTCATTAGGACGAGTTCTCTGTACAGGCCGATCAGCTGCTGTTTCATTCAAGGATGTGGCTAGAGGCAGCTTCTATGTCTATTTCCTTCCTGAATTTAGCTTTTAAGTATGTGAGGTGTCTCCACCATCTTTCACATACTCAAGTACTATCAGCAGACACTCCTCCTTGCTAGCAGTAACATATTAACCCACAGAGGGTAACTCACAAAACTCCCCCAGACAAAATTAGTGTCCTGTGACCTGCTGTCACCTTTTAGCTACCACTCCCTTCACGCTGTCTTTGGGCATGGAAGCAAACACATGTAAGGTGGTGGTTTATATTTTTTGCAATTGAGGGGAGGTATTCTCTTGTACTCTCTCTTGAGGATGTGAGGCCACTTAACATGTACCTGTTTTATTTTTCACAAACAGAAATGGTTTGCCAGTTAGACACTGGCACTTGAAATATTTGATACCCCAAACATGCCCGCTCACACACGCACACCAATTTCACATCCTGACATGCCATACTGTGTGCACACTTGGAGGATTGGACGGTCTATAGTTTCCCCTTTTGTGTTTTTCTGTTTTCGTTTATTTTCCTGTGGACAGAAGGACAGTACAGCGGCAGAGATTTATCACAGGCTTTCCGCTGTCGCTGTGGCCGACACAGGAGCAATATCAAAGCATTTGCTTTCTCAACTCCCGTTTTCTGTGTGTGTCTGGGGTTTGTGCTGTCTGCCTTCGTAGCCTTGATTGTTGTAGATGAGTCCCAGGAGTGTGGAGCAAGAATATGAGCAGAAATCTACACACACACACACACACACACACACACACACTCTCTTTCTCTCTCACTCACTCACGGACACTGCCAGTACACACACACACACACACTTACTCTCTCACTCATAAACATTCACTGCCACCACCACACACACATTAAAAACAGACACACACAGGCACACACACACACACACACACACACACACACACACACTCTCTTCTTGTGGCTTTGGTGCACGTACACAAATACACAAAAGCACACACAGGTTGGGTGGCTAAAGTAATAAGAGTGGGGGTTTCTGGGGTTTCTGGGGTCTCAGTGCTTTGATTGAAAGTGGCGCCTCGCCCTCAGATTGGATTCCAGCTTCATTAAAACCTCTGCTCTTATCGGGCCCTGGTCAGGCGCAGGGGTTAGTGCAAGTTCAGCCCTAATCATGATGGATGTAGCCCTCTCCAGGATCCTATCACTTGCATTGTTTTGTCTGCTGTTATTAAACTTAGTCTTATTTATTACATCATGGCCCGGTTTCCCAGGCGACGATTAAGCTCAGCCCCAGACTGAAGTACAGGAAATGGTCTATGGTGTTGACGTTTGGTTTTAATTAATGTGCAAAATGTTATGAGCGACTAAACTCTGTCTGAGGTCTAGAAGCACTATAAGCATTTTAGTGTGAACCAAAACAATTCTCTATTTAGGCGGTGGGTGCAGAACAGCTCCAGCGCCTCTCATCCTGTGCAGGCGACTGTGGCGCCACTAGCCTTGGTATTGATCCACACACACACACACACACACACACACACACACACACACACACACACACACACACAACTTCTGTGTTTAGCTTTGAGTCGAGCAGAAGCCACTAGGCAGCACTCGACCTGACAGACTACAACCAGATGTCTTGAGGAGCAGTTGGGTGATTATGGGTAGTGATAAGGAAAGTGCTAGTCTCCCACAGCCAGCCAGCATTCACTGCATTCATACACACACACACACACACACACACACACAAAACCCTAAGAAAACACAAGTACGCACACACAGACACGCACAGACACAGACAAGCAAGCACTGACACACACTCAGGCGCACGCACGCACGCACACAAACACGCACACACACAAGCGCATTCCATGGAGGTTCCCGGCCCTGGATCTGCATCACTGCAAAGCCATCGCTCATCAAGGGGAAACGGATGTCGACAGGGTGAGACATGGCAATACCACTTCATGATTCTTCTGACCATCCAGGAATAATTCCATAATGACACAAACACGCACACACACACACACACACACACACAGAAAATGATCAACTGCATCCAAACATTGATTTCACAAACACACACACTGCGGACTGGATACACTTCATTGGATTTCAATCGGGCGAGGGGTGTAGCTAATTGGTGTTGATCTGGATTATATTGAGTGATTTTAAACGTTTTGAGCTTCCCTGTAAATAACTGCCTCACAGCAAGGCCACACCAAACAGAGACGGTTTGTAAATCAAAATTAGAAAGACAGTTTTTTTTCTGTGCATATTTTCCCCCTCCCTTGATCGTAGCCACATAGTCGTAGTCAGATAGCTGTCAAATATTTTCTCTTTTCTTCCTTTCATCACCTAAACCCATCCACAAAACTCACTGATTGGCAGAGCCAAAAATTGGTTCTAACAACCCAGAGCGTTTCCAGACTCCAGCCTAATAACCTGAGTTAAAACCGTGCTGATAGAGTCTGGGCGTGCTAGGCTAGGAAACGGCCCCCTAGATAAGGTTGTCGGGGGCAGATAGTCTAATTGAAGGGGACTGCTGGAAGAGGCCCCTAGCATTCCTCCATTGTTCCCCAGAACTCCTGATCCGCTCTGTGGCAGACTAGCATTCAGAGACGCATTTGAGCTGTCAGCAGTTTTTACCACATCGCATATTATGACCGCTCTGCTTGGACTGCCATAAAGCGTATTATTATTATTATTCAATGTGTACCATTACTCATCGCTTGCATGAGAAGCAGGCTGGGGAATGACAGCAAAATGGCTGTTATGTTAGCTAGCTGTCTGGTCTGCATACTCAATCCAAATTTGTTTGAGGTAGAGGCATGGAGGCATTTTTGACATTCCTGTGTATGTATAGTGCATGTTTCAAACTATGAAGCGGTTTCACACTGTTATTGTCAGCCTGGGAATGATTTAATGTGTTGATTGTAAGCAGCGGCATGTTTCACCTGGTTCTCTGAGTCCTTATTAGAAGCCTGCTTTTCCCTAGGATGATCATTTTCACCGTTCACCCGAGGATCCTGCTCATTCTTTCCGAGATCCTCATCCATCTTTTCTGATCGGCTGACAAGCAGCTCAACCGAGTCAGGCAGCCACCTATCAGCCGGGCCTGGATGGGGCTTGACGAGCTGCGGGGCTGCCTACTCTCTTGCCCGACTCTAAATCTCCCCACAGCTGTTTTGACAGGCACTTGCCATGGCAACAGCTGCTCGAATCGTCAAAAGCATTCATCATCCGCACAGTAGCCTTCAACGGGAATTAATTTCTCGTGATGAATGCGTTCGATCGACCTGTTGGGCAGATGCTGTATTTATGACACCAGCAATATAAAGGTTTTTTTTTCTGTGACCCAGTCAGGCGCCTGTCTGTTGATTTGCTTTGTACTCTTTTATTAGTTGACCATAGTTTTTTTTTTTTTTTTTTCTTCTTCTCTGGTGGTGGAGAAGGCTGGCTTAATTGTGACCTCTGTGCACAAACTGACCTGTGTAAAAAAATAGATTTTTGTAATAGGCTACACACCACTGTAAGAAATACCTGTGTGTGTGTGTGTGAGACCAGGCGTTGTTGCTGAATTGCTGCATCAACAGCAGGTTCCTCTGTTTCCCAGACACTGGTATGGAATGAATGGGTGCTGGTCAAAGTTCACCAGTACTAGCAGACTTGACTCAGTTCTACCTCTGCCTATTAGATACTGGACAGCAAGAGACCTACTGTTACCTATTAGATGCTGGACCACAAGAGTAGTATTCTATTGCTGGACATAATCTTATGAATTGTGGGTGATACTCAAACTCAAACGCACAACACAAAACACAGTAGTAGAGTGAAGGGTAAACGGAGGATTCGGTTCACATGTAGGCACTCCAAAAGCAGGCAAACAAATCCAAACAGGGCATAGGCAGGAGAAGAGTCGATGTACAGTCCGAGGTTGGAAACACAAGTAACTTAATAAACTTGGAATCATTTAACAATCGCTAGGAACACAGGGAAAAACCCAGAAAACACAACGAACGCAACGAGAACAAGAATACACAGACTATATACACCATGGATAACAAGGGACAGACAATAAAGGGCAGGGGCGTGAGGAGTCAGGCACAAGGAAACAAAAGGTAAACAAACTAATAACCAAATAACACATGACAACACAAGGGAAACGAACTAAGAGACAGAGCGGGCAGATAATCAAGGGCAGGGTGTAAGGAGTCAGACAAAGGTAAACAAACACAGGAACAAAGTACGTGTGACAACACAAGGGAGACAAACAAAGAAACAGGACAAGGACAGAGCACAGACCTGACACAAAATGCAGCTGTTATAGCAGCAACATTGTAATGATGGATGTAAAGCACCAGTCTGATTCTGTATTCTGCAGTGCAGTAGGCCGATGCTGGGCTCTAAGGACTCTGTTGCTGGGCTGCTGGTAATATGGTCTGGTTGAGAGAGAGGGTTCTGGAGCTTCTGTGTGACTGTTGGTCTGGATGTAGATCAGCCCCCATCTGATTAGATGTTTGCGTTACTCTGGCTCTCTGATGCTGAGCTGTTAGTATTATGGTCAAGCTGAGAGAGAGAGGGTTCTGTAGCTTCTGTGTGACTTCAGTGTCTGCTGGATGCTGACTAGATGTCTGCGTTACTCTGGCTCTCTGATGCGGAGCTGTTGTTCCACACGGCTCCTGAAATCATGCAGTGCTTGCCTGGGAGAAATCCGATGCTGTGGGGTTGTGCATCAGTCTGCATAGGCTCCTGTCCCTGTCCCTGTCCCTGTCCCTGTCCCTGTCCCTGTCCCTGTCCCTGTCCCTGTCCCTGTCCCTGTCGCTGTCGCTGTCGCTGTCCCTGTCTCTGTCCCTGTCCCTTGTTTCTGCATAGAAAGCGAAAGGCCTCAAGTCCTCCCCTCCTGCTGTACCTCGGTACTGTTATCTCTTTCTTTTATGAGGGCTTGAACGGGGGGGGGGGGGGGGGGGGGGGGGGGGAGGAGAGAGGACAAAGCTTTGTGTGTGTGTGTGTGTGTGTGTGTGTGTGTGTGTGTGTGTGTGTGTGTGTGTGTGTGTGTGTGTGTGTGTGTGTGTGTGTGTGTGTGTGTGTGTGTGTGTGTGTGTGATAGAGAGAGCGAGAAAGAAAGAGAGTGTTGCGTGTGAGTGTGAGGGAAAGAAAGTGTGTGTGCACGCATTTGCCCGTGTGTGTGGTCCGCTATCTGCCCTCATCTAACAGTTTAATTAGTCTCCCATTCCTGCCATCAATTTTCCACGTCCTCCATCTCTCTCATCCCCTTTCTCTCAGTCCCTCTCTCTCTCTCTGCCGAGGAGGCATCTGTATTCTCCCCTCTGCATGCCCCCCACTCACAACCACACACACACACACACACACACACACACACACACACCCTTTTAATCTCTGATTTCAATAATTGAATTCTGTCAGGGGGATTTTTTAAGTTCCCTCTTTTTTTTGGACTCCTTCCCCTTATTTAGTTTCATCGCCATTCTGTTCCCCCATAACTGTCTCTTACACAAAATAATTACCTCGCAGCCGCTGCAGGCCCATCCATCAGTGGCCGGGGCTGATGGAGGCGATAGTGGGGACTCATTCATGCTCGGCTCCAGGCTGAACTGCACCGTGGGCTCCAGCAGAAGTCAAAGACTGGCTGGAGGCTACTCTTCTTCTCCTGAGTGTCGTCTAATTATTAAACCGCCCTTTTAAATTAATCTGTTCGGTGCTCTCTCTCTCTCTCTCCCTCTTCTGTGTGTGTGTGTGTGTGTGTGTGTGTGTGTGTGTGTGTGTGTGTGTGTGTGTGTGTGTGTGTGTGTGTGTGTGTGTGTGTGTGTGTGTGTGTGTGTGTGTGTGTGTGTGTGTGTGTGTGTGTGTGTGTGTGTGTGTGTGTGTGTGTGTGTGTGTGTGTGTGTGTGTGTGCGTGCGTGTATGTGCTTTAGGTAACGTGGGCGGAACAGCAGGAGATTAAGCAGCGGGTGAAGAGAGACATCTACGCAGATCCGACCGACCCAAAGTTTGCACAGCAGTGGTACCTGGTGAGTGGGCGAGACTGATCCAGTTTACTCCTCCACAACACACAAGAACACAGTGCTCTAACACTCCACCCATGATGAGGCTACACTGGCTGGAGTTGCACAGCTCTATACCCATCCCTGACTGCTATTGTTCAACAGTTTGTTGAACAACACTGACGGCAGTGTGCAAATCAATTTCTGCTGGACTGATGCTAATAGTCACTGTAATTAGCTTAGTCATCTGATCATTTGTGATTAGTCACAGCCCCCCCATGACTGCTCAGACCTTTTTGCCTCTGCCTGCTTCCTCGAACTCTCAGCCGTGTCACCTGATGAGTCATGCCCCCCTGGAACACGAGAGCGGTGACGTTACCGGTGATGTCTCTTCGGAGAAGCCTGCTGCAGACTTCATTGGTTTGGAAAGCATTGTGAATATGAGTGGTTCTATTTCGGAATCAAGATCCAGCGCATTTTGCGCATCTGAGCAGCGGAATTGGGGGGAATGTTTACGCCGTCTTGTTTTTAAAAATATGTTATTGCAGAGATTAGTCACTTAAGTCTTAGTTTCCTACTTAAACATGGATTGAGCTGCTTTCTTTCCTCCCGTTTTAATGATGAAGGGCCGCCCCCCTACCCTCTCCCCGCATGAGTGGCTTTTTTTTTGTTTCTTTGTTATTTTCGGTTCTGTTTGAGTGCGCAAGGGTCTGTTCAATTTGGCCCCCGTTAATGTGGCAATTATGTAAGACGGAAGTGAACTCATTAGCAGAGTCAGCCAGACAGCGTCTGACGGCAGACTGCTCTGCTTCAGGAAACACAAAATAAAGAAAGACGTTTAAAAATGTGAAAAGGGAAAGGATGACAAATAAATTAATAATAACTGGAATGCCGTTTAGTCCAGAGGGCAAAGGAAGTTCGGTTTTCATGTCACCTGACGCCATTCGGAAATGAAAATGTTGTCTGCACGGTTTCTGTGATGCAATGTGATGTGATTTGTTCCATCAAGATGATAATGTCCTCCTCGTCCTGTGGCTGTCAACGCTGCAGTTTAGGCCAGCAGCCCGTTATCAGCAAGCATTCATTACAGACGCAGTAATGAAAATGCATATTTGCCTCGTGTTTTTTTTCACAGAATAGCTTCTTGTAAAGCCAAGGGTATGCGTACATTATTTTGTAGATAGACACATCTGTTACAGCTATCTGGAAATAGGAATTGTTCTTGATGATGTTTTAAAGGAAAAATATAACCATCTTTTCTTAAAAGAACGTCTTTATTAGTTTTGTATAGAGTTGTACGCTGGTCCTGACTGTGAACCTCTTCTGCCGGGATTGGCCCTCTTGTTTGGTGCTCGAATCTCTGTGATTGGATTGGAGAGAGAACTCAAAAGAGCCCAAAGAAGATTAACCCTATAGCTGGTTGGCCCTATAGTAGATTTACCCTATAGCTGGTTTGCCCCATTTCTTTTTCCCTTGTTTGCACATTTTGGCAAAACACAACTGATGGTTAGACATCTGTTGTCAGACCCCACACAACCAGTAATGATATATATGTGCGTGCGTGTGTGTGTGTGTGTGGTTGGCATGACGCACGCAACCAGCCGTTCATCATTCTGCTGGTCCTCATTTTTTCTTTTCAGATGTAGGCCTATTAGACGGCGGTATAAAATGCACATCTGGCAGTTTTCAGCTTGCTAAAATGCCGGAGCTCGCAAAAGAAATGTTTAACTGGAGACCCAATTAAAATATCTTTAAAATGACAAGCAATAGGGAGTTTATAGAGTGTGTAATCCCTTTACTGTGTGAACACAAACAGTCGTAAATTTGGAACTGCTTTCTGAAACCTCCGCAAATTAGACTTGCCGATTGGAAAAAAAAAAAAAAAAAAATGTAGCGTTAGGCTGTTCTTTTGAGGTGTGCCTTTGAACGAGTGCATTACAGTCTTAAAAAAGCTTCAAGGCACTTTTTCTGAGGGACCGTTCTAAAATCTGTCAGAAGTGTGCTTTTGTGTTTTGGCTAACAAGAGAGTTAATTAGCTCCGCAGTAGCAGCAACTGTTTAATATTTATGTCCCGGCTGCTCAGTGCAATGCCAGTCCCGCAGTCACAGTTGCCAACATTGAGATCGGAGGACAGCATTTCTTTTTTAAGAGCCTCACAGCACTGTGTACCACACGTGAGAGTAGAGATTGTTAAATGAGATTTATTCTCCGGAAGGACCACAAACAACTGAGCTGTGTTTAGTTTTTACCCTTGTGTGATGACGTACACTCAACATTCAGAAGAAGAGGAAAATCTCTATGCGGAGAAAGGAGGGCAGGTCGAATGTCTTGGAATTATAGGAGAGAAAAAAATTAAAAACGCCAATTTTAGACATTTGAGACTCGGTGGTCTCAGCAAACAGACTCAAAGGTCAGTCTCAGCAATTTAATACCAAGAGGATGGCGAGAGAAAAACCTAAGGCGTGTAGTGTTATTATTTCCACAACCTACATGATTGTGTGTGAGTGTGTGTGTCTGTGTGAGTGTGTGTGTGTGTGTGCGAGTGAGTGTGTGTGGTGTTCCCCCACCCTGCCTGTGCCTGGTTGGGGTGTGTTGCGCCCTTGGTTTGGGGATCGTGGTGGCGATTACGTGGACAAGGAGAGAGCGCGAACCATGCCAGGCATCAGTTCTGTCGTCTGCCAAAACGCCCACCTCTTCTGCAGTACACAGGCAGACAGACAGAGAGAGAGGAGAGAAGAAAGGGAGAGGTCACGTCCCAAAAGCTCTTAGTACATGGAAAAGTTGTGTCTCTCCAGCAGACTGTGAGTGATGGTGTCTGGCCTCTCGAACAGTCAAGAGGTTATGGCTACTAGCATTACGTACAAGCTGGGGACTACTAGAGCATTAGACAGCGTGGAACTGTTGTGTTCTGTACACACAACTGGAGTTCCTTTAGGATGCTCCTTTCTTAGTAGTGCTTAGTGTGACGTCAGAGCCTGAGTCTGCAGCTGTCAGCAGGGCCTGTCTGACATGGCTCTCCCCTCAGGAGTAGAGTAGAGGTAAGGCGCTGAGGGCCAACGCCGGCTGGTGAAAATGTGAACAGCTCACATTATGCCTCCCCATAATCCTTTTCTAATCAGTGTTGAAAGAACATGCCACGGTGCTACCGGCAGTTTGCGCTGACGTTAATCATTGATGTTCCTTATTGTTCTTGTGATTAAAAAATTACCACTGAGCTGTAGGAGCTGAAATAAGCAGTGTGTTCTCACACACACACACACACACACACACACACACACACACACACACACACACACACACACACACACACACACACACACACACACACGTGCGCATTGCACAGGGTCCCTTTGACAAAAAAGTAATGATATTGTTTATGAATGTCTTAAAAGCAATATAATGTAACATATTGTTTGTTCTCCTTTGTTCCAATAGACCAATCCGAACCAGCACGACCTGAATGCCAAGAGCGCCTGGGAGCAGGGCTTCACGGGGAAAGGGGTCGTCGTCTCCATCCTCGATGATGGCATAGAGAAGAACCATCCAGACCTCATCCAGAACTACGTGAGCATCAAAACCATTAGGGTCTATTGAAGACCTGCTAATTTCCTGTCACTTGAAGAACCAAAGATGATTTAATCCAATTATGCAGTTTTTTTTAGCATATTATATACCAGGTTTCCAAGACAACCAGCTCCTCATCCTGTGGGAACTCAGTTGTGAAATGTTTCTGTGTCCTTTTGTGGCGATCTGTAGGATCCAGATGCCAGTTATGACGTGAACGACGGAGACAACGATCCTCAGCCACGATACACACAGCTCAATGACAACAGGTAGGGGTCCCTTGGTTCTCATCACACTGCACCCCGCAAGTACAAAAAGAAAAGTCCTATCAGAAGTATTTGAATTGCATTCAAACTCAAAACAAAAGATGGTATATGGTATCAGTGGTTCTTTGCATGGTGTGATAGCAGAAACTGTAAATAGTTACTTCTGTGTGATTCTGCGCCATGCTTTTTAAATATTGCAGTGGCGATCTGCTTTTCCTCTTGGGCAGTTTCTCTGTGTTGAGTTAAATCTCCCCCTCCTCCTCAGAGGAGCTTGCAGTCCCCCCCCCCCCCCCCCCCCCACCGTCTCGCCTACTCTGAGTAGAACCACGGCACAGCAGTAATAGCCACCATGAATCGTCTCAGTATGCTCCTCATAATGTGACTCTGTATAAAAATTCGGCAGACCTCCTTCTTTGAGGGGTTGTACGCCCTCTTATTAAAGGTAGCAGAGATGAATGTGTGGAACTAACACACAAACCTTTCAGTGTAACTCCAAGCCTCTCTCCCAAGCAGCCCTGCATATTTCAGCGCATCCGCTGGGCATTTTAGCATGGCCTACTTCAGAGCTGCTAAATCTGAAGAGGATTATGCTTGTTTAGGAAGAAAGCGGCTTTATTGTCGGAGGGTCTGAACAGCTTGTATGTTTTAAGGATGATCAGAGACCCGATGGTAAACAGCCTTTTTAACCGAGGTCTGAATTAAGTGAATTAAGAGTGGTGGCTCTGATCCGTCACGATCCGGCACTGCCCGCGAGGGGGTCTTTGCATCCGTTCAAAAAAATTAAAGTCGCTCCGTTTCATTCAGACTCACTTTCATTTTGGATTTTCTCACCAAGGAACTGTTGTTGGAGGGGGGACACGGGTCAGCAAGGTTTTTTTTTTTTTTTTTCCATCTCCAGGATAACCACTGTTGGTAATGACAGGCTGAAAGGCTTAGAAATGCCAGCGACCAGGAATCAAAGGTGCCTCAGCCCAAATGGTACGACTTTGTAGTCTATGAAGTTGGCTGAAGTTGGCTGTCCTTTCTTTAAGGATGGTAAATTGATGAACCCCACAGCCTAGGGCGACGGAGGGTTGCAGGGAGAGAATGAGCAGGAGGGAGGAGAGAAAGAGATTGGGAAAGGGAGACAAATGTAGATCCTGCAAGAGAGATAAAGGGACAGGATGACCGAGAGAAGGAGGCGGCACGGAGAGCAGGAGAACAATGACAAAGAGAACGATGAGGGTTTAGAGGAAAGAGAGCAATTTGAAGGGAGGGTAAGATCTGATGAGAACAGACCCCTGCTCCTCCATGTGATCTGAGAACAGACCCCTGCTCCTCCATGTGATCTGAGAACAGACCCCTGCTCCTCCATGTGATCTGAGAACAGACCCCTGCTCCTCCATGTGATCTGAGAACAGACCCCTGCTCCTCCATGTGATCTGAGAACAGACCCCTGCTCCTCCATGTGATCTGAGAACAGACCCCTGCTCTTTAATCTGATCCAGAGGAAGTGGGGCCCAGTCAGAGATGCGGCTCGTTGGAAAGCACCATGCAGAGCCTGCTTCCCACTATTCCTGAATGGGAGCAAACCGCACAAACGCTCTGCAGTGAGAGGGCGTCTGTGCGAACTTGACCCAGTTTAGAGGTTTTAATTTAGGGTGGGGAGGCAGGATGCATGTCTTTTTTTTTTGGGATACAAAAGTAAATATGCAGCAAGATACATTTAATGTTTTAACTTCAGTTTGGCCAGCTGAAGCTCTGCTTTGAGAATATCCCACACATCAACCCTCTCACCCGCACCTTATCTCCCCTCAACCAGCCTGTTCATGAAACTTTGCGCGTGCGCGCGCGTGTGTTGGTCTGTTTGTGTGTTGGTCTGTTTGTGTGTGTGTGTGTGTGTGTGTGAGAGTAGGTGACTTTGTCTGAGAGAATCAGCAGCTGTTTGCTTCTGAGTGTTGGTTTGTTTATGAATGTATTTGCATGTATTTGTTTAAATGTGTATGTGTCTCCGTCTGTGAATATGCATCTCTGTACGGCGTGAGAGTCTGAGTGCGCCTGAGGTTCTGTATGCGTCTCCATCCATCCGCTACATCCCTGCTGCTAGGCTGGAGCCTGGATACAGACCCAGCCCAAAGGTGCATAAGCCCGGCTCTGTTGCCCCTCCATAAAGCTCTCTTTCTTCCCTGGCACCAGCAAGAGTTTTACCTCAGCAATATGGCCATTCATTGGCTGCTGTTTGCCCACGGCAATCTCTTATTTCCCCCCGTCCCCTGCACCCCCTCTGTCCCTTTCAGTGTTTTCTTCTTCTGGTTTCCATGGATCAGTAGCTTCTCCTGCGGCACACTCCCAGCATAGCCGTCTCTCCAATCGTGCCTGCCATCCAAACGTGAAGAAACGGCATGTTTGCAGACAGGCATCACCCCTGACATTAGTTTCTTCTCCAATATTGCCTTCATGCCTCAGGAGCAACTCCGCTCACGGAGCCTCTGCAAATGTTCCAAAATATCTGAAACATGCAAATAATGTTTTGCTCCAATATCCTTCTGGGAACCACAACCACAACTACGGAGAAAGCATGGCGGAAGAAGCAACAAGAATTTAGCTAAGCGAGATGCAGGCTGTGAGTTATGGGAGATCGTTTTTAATTCCACGTGATTTGAAGCCTTAAGCAGCCAAGCCAAGCACAGTCCCCCGTCCCCACACACACACACACACACACACACACACACACACACACACACACACACACACACACACACACACACACACACACACACACACACACACACACACACACACACCATACAAGCCAAGCAAAGTCTCCTGTCCCCCACCACAGGGACTGGGACTAGTCTCCATAATTTCAGTCGATAGAGCTAAGTGTAGATAATAAATCATCCCACCGCTTGTTGCTTCTTTGCGCACGCACAAAGATAGACACACAGACACACACAGACACACAGAGACACACAGAGACACACAGAGACACACAGAGACACACAGAGACACACAGAGACACACAGAGACACACAGAGACACACAGAGACACACAGAGACACACAGAGACACACACTGAGCAGGTGGCAGTGTGAAGCCCTGTCTCTTCTGTCAGGGTCTTTCTCCCTGCAGCGCTCCCATAGTGTGGCATTGCATGGTCTGGACATGTCAGGGAAAGATGGCTGGAGAGGAGGGGAGTTGTTATCGGCCATCTCTGAGCTGTTTATTTTTTGTTTGTGTGGCTTTGCCTGTCAGATGCAGTGGCAGCGCCTTGTGGAGAGCATAGCAGGAGAGCATGCGTGTGTGCCAGTGTTTTGGTGCCAATCTGCGATGTGTATTTTTGACAAGTGCTTTTTTTTTTAATGCAGTCCTGTGGACCTGCAAATAACTAGACTTGGGTCACAGCGAGGAGAAAGATCCAGAGGGGAGTAGGAAACCGCCTCATTTACCTCTGGCGGGAAATTAATGACATCCCCTCTTAGTTTTGCCACTCCCGCCGTGCAGGACGACGAGTTATTGGTCAAAGATGGCCGCCGTTGGCAGCCCCACTGAGGAAGGACTTATGGGCAGTCGGCTCTCTCTGCTGCTGCCTCAGACCACCAGCTGACACCAGCAAGGCCTCACACCCACTGTAATTAATACTGAGAAGAACCAAGACACATCAAGGAAGTCCCATGCCATCACCAATTAACCTACTGACATTAGAAGTTGTGTATTCTCTCAATCTCTATAGACCCTGCTAAGCAAGAGTGGGGGAAAAAAATCACAAGGGTGAGATGAGAGGTGTTGCCATGGTCACAGTGATAATTGAGGATCATTTTAGCTTGGCTCTGTGACCCCAAGTATGTCTCTTGGGTGGAAGGCAGACTTCTTTTTGAAGTTGGCTCCAAATTAGTGGAAGCTTCCGGCATAATGGCCTTGATTGGCTGCTCTGCGCAGCGCCATGGAGAGCGCACACGGTTGACCTGACTTGACCTGGAAGGCCGACCTGATATGAGGTGAACGGTTCCGTGATGAGGCCGTGTTTTGTCAAGTCCCATCTTCACCTCTGTGCCTCAACAGAGCTGAGGTGTCAAGAGCGTGATATGATACGCTTATATAAAAGGGATTATACTCAAATAATTTAGCTCTTGAGTTTCTTCCTGCATTCCCAACTTGCCTCCTAGGAATTGCTCTGAGCTTTTCATGCCCAGCGCTGCCTTTGACTGGATCTACAAGCTCAGACACCCTTTGGTCGCTGCTGGTGTCTAAAGACGTTAAGCGAACAAGACAAGAGGTCTCTCCTCGCTATTCCGTCCCTGTTACTGTGAAGAAAGCCTCAGTTCACATTCTCCTACAATCCCCTCAGCTGTGGTTTCAACATCAGAGGGCCTTTCCTGCAAGGGAGTCTCTGTTGGCTTCTTGCTAAGCCTGCCGGGAAAAGCACTAATCCACTTTTAGGCGGGCGCTAACTCCCACCGTTCCTAATGTATGGACAAGGTCACAAGCAGCAGTTTAACAACCCGATGCCTCCTGCTGACAGTCAGAAGACGACTCGCCAGAGCCTTCGAGTGCTTCATACTCCAGGCATTAATCCCACTTCTGCTAACCGCCCGGTAAAAGGGCTGTTGAGCTCCGATTTCTCAAGGACCTTTTGCAAGATTTTTTTTTTTTTGGGTCCTTTCTCACTGGTGACCTTTTGTCCACGGCACTCTCTCCTGCTCAGGATTTCTACCAAGGGATTTTGAGCGGAATCCCGACAGCACGAGGAGTGGTGTTTAAACTAACCTTTCATCTACACGTTGCTTTAAACTCGCCTTTACAGGGAGCCGCGAGGCTAACCTTTCATCCTTCATCATTTTTTTTTTCTCTGTGTCTAGATGGTGTCTTTCGTCATGTCTGTAAGCCTCTCACCTTTTTCCCATGGTGTTTTTTTACCGGCAACAGCCTTCTTCTCTGTTTAAGCACCTAGCTCCTCTTCACAGTTCACAGTTCCTCTCAGTCTATCCGTCAACTGTTTCTCTCTGCTTTTTGCTCGTCGTTCGTGTCTTTTCTATGTGGTCCTCCTCACAAACGTGTCTGCACTGCACTTGTTTTTTTCTTCTCCTCACCCCTCCATTCCCGTGCTCTCACCTTTTCTGCTTCCATCAACCCTCCCTGCTACCCTCCCTACCTCATGAGGTCATCGTGGAGACAGAGAGATCCACCTCAGTGGCAGCTTGCCAGGGCACCTGTCAGCATTTCGCCAGTGCCGATAACCAGCCTGACACCAGTCAGACATCGACCTGTCACCAGGGTCCCTGCCAACGTGCACCACAATTCCCGCCATCTTCCCCCTAATGAGGGCACCACCACACAGATGTCTTTATACCCAAAGATGGAAGGTTTTTTTTTGTGTGTGGTTGGTTGGTTTGTTTATGTTCTTGTTTGACAGGCAACCCTTGCCAACCCCTGGGCTGCATTTTCATGTGAACTGTTTATTTTTGCACTAGCTGGGCAATTCTTGGATTTATTTATATGATCTGTTTTCATAGAAATGAGAGTTTTTGGCCGTTATGAAAATCAAACGTGTTTGCAACGCTAGAGTTGTGGGTTTCCTGAAGAGGCTACTGTTTTTAAGGTGTGTGTGTTGCATGATTTTAGCGAGGGTTATCTGAGGTTGGTTTTGAAGGATTGCCACAACATTTATTTTGTGTTTGTCAAAGGATTGCCCAAAAAGATATTTTGTGTTTTTTCTCCATAGCAATGCAATGTTCCCTGATCTTTGCAATAGTTCACAGCAGCAATCTGTAAAATGTGATGGCCTTTCAAAGCTCCACCAGTCCAGGGTTGCCTTTTGGTCAGTATTTAAGCACAGTACCCAAGTCGGTCATACAGATATGATTTAAGTATCAAGAGTATGTTATAGGACAGGTGTCTGAAGGGCTTAAACAGTTTGCTCATGACTTATCGGAAGAAAAATTTCCATAGACCGTGGTGGCAAGATGTGTATTATTTCGCAACCATATGGCTGCCAGTATATCACCTTTATCCTGTCTGTCTGCCTGCCTGCCTGCCTGCCTGCCTGTCTGTCTGCCTGCCTGCCTGCCTGTCTGTCTGTCTGTCTGTCTGTCTGTCTGTCTGTCTGTCTGTCTGTCTGTCTGTCTGTCTGTCTGTCTGTCTGTCTGTCTGTGTGTGTGTAATTGACAAGTTTATAGTTTATGTCGAGCCATTGTGGCTGTGTGTTGTGCTGCCTCTCCTGAGTCTGTGCATTCTGTTTGAACAGTCCAGACATGTAAGGATGTAGAGACCTTAGTCGGGCTCTTGAGATTAGATCTCGCCCTGAGGCAAACCCAAATGTTCTTACTTCGACAGTGTTATTCGCTTCATTCTTGCCCTAAGTTGTCACCGGCTCCTGATTCTTATATCAGATTAATCGTCTGTGAAGAGGGCAGTGTGAGCCGCTTCGCTTTAGTTCTCTGGGCAGTCAAAACAGATGGCCCCTTTGTGTGAAAGATCAAACATAATGTCTTCCGTCTCTCTCACTCTCTATCTCTCAATGATTAAGATGCTGCTTCAGATGTTTAATGGATGGGTCACAAGCAGAGGAAGTGGCATATGGCAATGGGAGCCTCTGGGGTGTCGAGGGCATGTTGAGATGCCGAGATCTGTGTTGCCATTGTCATCAAAGCGAAGATAATTCTTGGTTTGGCCAAAAGGCATACTGATCCTATTATGACTGAGGACCCACATGAGCAGATCGTGGTGACCTTGACGAAGCAGCTCCTTGTTGCGAGTGCAGCTATGGCTGACATTCTGGGGTCAAGAGAGCTTAGCAAGCTTTTCAAGTTTGTCAATAAATCTCATTGATCTTGGTTTTGAAGTGTTCTTCCCATTCATGATTCAAGTCTGTCTTCTGAGGGTATTTCTGTGTGGTAATGTGAGTGTGTGGTATGAATGAGGAAACTCTGTGTGTGTGTGTGTGTGTGCGTGTGTAGCGATGTGACCATACAGTGTGTGTCATCCTCTATATGTACACAACGATATGGATGGTAAGGGAACATGAAGCGTTAACAGGACCATAATCTGTTCCCTTCCCTCCTCTGATGCCAGTCACACCACGGTGCCAAACACCTGTCGGACGATCCATCACCAAAACACATCCATGCTTGACGGGTGGCTATTAACGTCATTAATCAATCCTTTTGGCCCTCTCCTGCTCTCTTCCTCTCTCTCTCTCATTCACTCTCTCTCACACACACACACACAAAGACACACAGAAACACACACACGCCACACACACACACACACACACACACACACACACACACACACACACACACACACACTCACACATACACACACACACACTCACACAAACACACTGTCTCTCTGGGGTTGTTGCAGTGAGAGAGTGATTTGCCATTTTCCACAGTCAGTGATTGCTGAAAACTTCTGAAGACATTTTAAAAGTTTTTAGACTGACTCGTTGTTTCAAAGACTCAAAACAAAGAAATAAATAACTGAGAAAAAGAGAGAAGCAAGATCGCTCTGACCATGATCTCTCGCTCTATCTCTCTCTCTCACACACACACACACACACACACACACACACTTCCTCTCTTTCTTTTCTCTCTCTCTTCCCTCTTATTTTTTTTCTCATTTTATCTTGGCCTCTCTCTGCCTCTCTGTAACTAATGCTCTATCTGTCTATCTTTCTGACACACACACACACACACACACACACACACACACACACACGCACACAGAAATGAAATGACACTTGCCTTCAGTGCTGGATCAAATGATCCACCACATGCCTAGTGGAGGCTCAGTGTATCTCACTCAAGCAGCCTGCATGCGTCCGGCTTCAAAGCATTCACTTTCTCTATCTTTACTCTCATACACACACACACACACACACACACACACACACACACACACACACACTCATGCATACAAACTTGCACACACACACACACACACACACACACACACATATAAACTTGCATACACACACACACACACACACACACACACACACACACACACACACACACTTCCTCTGATGAATAAAATCCTATCTCTTCATAAAGGGGCAGATAAAAGGATGTGGTTTCATGTCCCGTGCCCTGTCTTCTATGATAAGAGAGCGCTGGGTGGATGGGGGGGGGGTGGGTACTGGCTATGAACATGTTCTCTGCTTCAGTGTAACCTGAGGAGACTGGTCATGAGGCCTGGCCTGAGGCCCACAATAAATTGATCTTAGTGCCAAAGCTTTAACGACTACTGAACACACGCACGTACGCAGGCACGTACACACACATAAGCACACACACACACACACACATAAGCACACACACACACACACACACACACACACACACACACACACAGACAATGTTTGCAGAATGAAAATGCTACTGCACAGTTCCATGATGCTGTAAATCCATCAGGGCTGCTGTAAGTCAGTGCATGACTAAGTGTGCTTATGCTGATATGGGAGTGTATTTGTGGAGCTCATCATTACCCACTAATCCCAGTCAAGCTAATGAAGAGGGCTCCGAAGGGTCTGCTCTGTTTCTCACAATGTCCATACACACACACACACACACACACACACACACACACACCGAAGGGTCTGCTCTGTACATTTACATTCCTTTACATGTGACACACACACTCACACACGCACACACACTCCGGGTCTGCTCTGTTTCTCACAGAGTACAATTTACATTCCTTACATGTGGCTGCAGGCTACCCTATACAGCGCTCTAACTTCCCAGCAGTCCTTTATTGATTTAAGTGTCTTTACAGATTACATGTTGTTAATGGCCACCGTGCAGTTGACCTGGCTTTGTAGTGTGCTTAACAAAGTCAGTGTTGGCCTGACTACAGTCCCCTTCCCTCAGCTCAGGACTTGGGGCTGATCTCTTTCCCATGATGCGTGTTAAGGGGGACTTGTGTTCCTGCAGAGGTCAGTAATGTCAGTGACATTAAACTTTGACCTCAAGCTGCCGTGGCGACTGAGGGGGGGACTTGGTCTGATCCGTGCTTATGGTGGTTTTGTACCTGTCAGCCGAGCCCTCGTGGTTGACCTGTTTGTGTGTTTGTGTGTGTGTGTGTGTGTGTGTGTGTCACTGTGTGTGTCACTATGTGTGTGTGTGTGTGTGTGTCTGTGTGAGCGTGTCCGCTGACCCGTGGGAGTTGAGGGAGTGACCGGTGCGGGCGTGTCCGCTGACCTGTGGGAGGTGAGGCAGAGGCCAGGGGTGGGGGGTGGGATGCGGGTGACTGTCTCCATGCAGCCCCGCTCTGTAGTCAAGGACCACGGGGCTTATGGGGACTGTGCTGCTCCATCCAGAGGCTGTTCCTGAGCGTGAGAACTGAGCTTGGGGTCTGAGTGTCAAAAACGATCCGTGGGCATGGTGCTGCGTTGGCACTGCCAGGTGGCACAGCCAGGGCCGTACAACAGGTGTGCCCTCGCTTTGCAAACTTCAGCATCAGCTGGCATTCTCTATGTCCTTTCTCTATGTCCTTGTGTGTGGGGGTGTGTGTGTGTGTACCTATGTGCGTGGGTTCGTGCGTGCGTGTGTGTTTGTGTGTGAATATATATATATATATATATATAAATGTGTGTGTGTGTGTGTGTGTGTGTGTGTGTGTGCGTGCGTGCGAGTATATGTATGTATATGTATGTATATATATATATATATATATATACAGTCATGGACAAAAAATATTGGCACCCCTGCACTTCTGTCAGATAATGTACCAATTCTCCCAGAATGTCGCAATTACAAATGCTTTGGTATTCACATGTTGATTTCTATTGTTTGCATTGGAACAACACAAAAAAGCAGAGAAGAAAAGCCAAATCTGACATGATTCCACACAAATCTCCAAAAGTGGGCCGGACAAAATTATTGGCACCCTTTCAGTAATTGTATTTCAATCATGTAATGCTCATTTAATCTTTATTTAAACTCACCTGTGGCAAGCTACAGATGCTGGTAATATAAAAATCACATTTGCAACCAGTTAAAATGGAGCAAAGTTGACTCAACCTTTGTGTTGTGTGTCTGTGTATACCGCACTGAGCATGGAGAAAAGAAAGAAGTGCAAATAATTGTCGAAGGATTTGAGAACCAAAACTGTAGGAAAGCATGAACAATCTCAAGGCTACAAGTCCATCTCCAGAGATTTTAATGCTCCTGTGTCCACTGTGAGCAGCGTCATCAAGAAGTTTACAGCCCATGGCATTGTCACTAACCTCCCTGGATGTGGAAGGAAGAGAAACATTTATGACAGAATGCAACAAAAGATGAAAGGTGGATAAAAAAACTAGAACAACTTCCAAATAAATTCAAGCTACCCTGCAGACACAGGGCACAACGGTGTCAGCTCGCACTATCCGTAGCCTTTTGAATGAAATTAGATGCTATGGTAGGAGATGCAGGAGGTCCCCACTGCTGACACAGAGACATAAATAAGCCAGACTGGAGTTTGCCTAAACCTTCCTGGGTAAGCCAAAATCATTCTGGGAGAACATCCTGTGGACAGATGAGACTAAAGTAGAGCTTTTTGGTATAGCAGTTTACAGACAATGAAATAAGGCCTTCAAAGAAAAAAACACGGTCCCTACAGGCAAATATGGTGGAGCTGGACCGATGTTTTGGGTTTGCTTTGCTGCTTCTGGAACCCAATGCCTTGACTGAGTGCATGGCATCAGGAAATCTGAGGACTACCAAATCATTTTTGGGCGCAATGTAGGGCCCAGTGTCAGAAAGCTGGGTCTCCGTCAGAGGACATGGGTCTTCCAGAAGGACAATGACCCATAGCACACCTCATAAAGCACCCAGAAATGGTTAAGACAAAGCACTGGAGAGTTCTGAAGTGTCCGAGATGAGTCCAGATCTTTAATCCCATGGCACAACTGTGGCATGATCTCAAATCAGTAGTTGGGAGAGGGCACCCTTCAAATGTGAGTGACCTGGAGCAGTTGGCAAAAGAAGAGTGCTCCAAAATTACAGTAGAGAGGTGTAAGACACCGCATTCATGGTTACTGGAAGCAATTGATTTCAGATATTTGTACTTCTTTATTTTTAAGCGTGTTTTAGCCATTATTAAGTCGAGAGTGCCAATCATTTTGTCCAGTCCATTTTTTGAGTTTTGTGTGAAATAAACATTGACATTATTGACATTATTTCTCAGATTTTTTGTGTTTTTCCAATGCAAACTAAATAAATAAACATGTGAATACAAAAGCATTTGAAATTGCAACACTTTTCTGGGAGTAGTGGTGCATTATCTGACAGAAGTGCAAGGGTGCCAACATTTTTGTCCATGACTGTATATGTGTGTGTGTGTGTGTGTGCGCATATGTAAATGTGATAGGGTAAGGGTTAGTCAGTTCTCCCGTCCCCTGCCCTAAAGCTGTGAAGCACTGGAGCTCTGAGCTGTACCCGCCCAGCTCAGCGCCTCTTG
>NC_137927.1:8505726-8518226 GCF_963457725.1 Sprattus sprattus | reverse complement strand
GTATTGCTCTTCAGCAACACCTAGAGGTGGATTCATTTCACATCACCTCAGCTAGGCTAAAGTTGTGAAAGGGAAAAGCGAAACCATGAGAAAAAGTTCAAAATAAAAGAACAAAAAGTGCGTTTCCTAATGTGTGGCTGTGTGATGGCAGGCTATTGATCATTTTTAATGAGGGAGTCGGTTTTCAAATCTGTGCAGAAGCTACATTGAAGCCAAGCAGACCACACATGCCACACCACCGCCTCCAACTGCATTTTGATCAAAGTGGACGTTTCTGGTGTTTGATGCTTGCTACTGGAGCCGTCTTTGGTGTATGTGTGTGTGTCCTTTTACGCATGCATGCATGCACACACACACACACACACACACAATCTCTTTGTGTGTCCGTATCTTTCTCTTTTTTTCTGCTCTCTTGCCCACTTGATGTAGGCTTGTGGGAACAGTCTCTATTTCTCTCTCTCTTTCACTTTCTCTCTCTTTCTCTCTCTCTCTCTCTGTTTCTTTATCTCTCTCTCTCTCTCTCTCATATCATTTAGCGCTTGCCATAGTGTGTGTATTATTGTATATCAAGACAGCTATGACAGATCTGGTTTCACAGTTTAATCTGGAAAGTTTGAATAGTAACTATAACAACAAAAGTAAATGATGAACTGCCCACAGTGTTTAGGCAGATATTAAAGTTAAATAAACATATTCTCTCTAACTTTCATTGTGGTATAGACTCGATAAATTCCATGGTTAAAGCACTAGCATGCTAACCCACATAGAGTTAGAGACAGCTAACATTAATGTTGTGAGAATTTGGGCAGTGTCTGTAGGTGTTGTTGTGCTGACCATAACTTCCTTTTCTCTCACGTCTTTTACGTCTCTGTCTCTCTCTCACTCTCTCTCTCTCTCACACACACACGCGCACGCAGCGAGAGAGAGACATTACAGATATATAGCGTTCCTTGCATTCAGGTGTGTCTTTATCTGAGCTAAGCTCCTCTTCTGGTGTTTGTGTTGATGCCTGGAGCGTGAGCATATGTGTGTGATAGTAAGGGTGCTCTGCATCTATCTGTGTGTGTGTGTGTGTGTGTGTGTGTGTGTGTGTGTGTGTGTGTGTGTGTGTGTGTGTGTGTGTGTGTGTGTGTGTGTGTGTGTGTGTGTGTGTGTGTGTGTGTGTGTGTGTGTGTGTGTGTGTGTGTGTGTGTGTGTGTGTGTGTGTGTGTGTGTGAGAGAGAGAGAGAGACGGAGCCATCGGTGTGATGTGTAATCCTTTTAATTAGCGCTGCTGCTTTTATGCCTTTCAGTGCGTCTTTCATCTCATTACCTCTCAGCCACCCCCAAATCCCCCCTCCCACACACACACACACACACACACACGCACGCACAGCGCTTCAGCACTGAACCCCTGGCGTTTGACTGAGCCTTAATAGGTGACATCCTGTTTGCCCTAAACTAACTCCCCTCTCTTCTCCTCAACCCCATTCTTCTCTGCAAGCACACCTCCTTCATTTTCCCCTCATGCTGTTTAAAACTCTATCTGTCTCTCCCACTCTATTATCTCTCTCATTCTGCCACTCTATTTTCTCTCTCCCTCTTTCTCTCTGTCTCACTCTATTATCTCTCTCATTCTCTCACTTTATTATCTCTCTCTCTCTCATGCCCTCACTAATTCTCTCAGTTGTTTTCTCCTCAATCGCTTTAGACTTTTTTTCCTCTCTCCTCTCTGTTATTTAACTCGTGTTCCATTTTGCGTATTAGAGATCGCTGTGCATTGTAGGTGTTAGGCGTTGGATTGAAAGAGATTCAATCATGCGTGCCTATTTAAGTGCTGAACAGCAGGAGCAGTTGCTGGGCTGAAAACATCCAAATCCCACAAGGGCATTTACTAACTTTTACATCACTGACCTGAGACAGCCGGATGATTGATGATGGCATGTACATGCATTGTTTAGGGATTTTGAGAAATAGTTTGAGGGTGTGTGTGTGTGTGTGTGTGTGTGTGTGTGTGTGTGTGTGTCTGTGTGTGTGTGTGTGTCTGTGTGTGTGTGTGTGTCTGTATCTGTGTGTGTGTGTGTGTGTGTGTGTGTGTGTGTGTGTGTGTGTGTGTGTGTGTGTGTGTGTGTGTGTGTGTGTGCTGCTCTTCCCTCTCATTTTTTTGCTTTTATTTGCATACTAATTATAAACACTGCAGGGATCTGTTCACATATGCATGCTTCTTAGAAGTTTGTGAAGTTTTCTTTTTTGGTGGAAACCCTTGGATTCGTCGCCCAGATTTTTCAGATTTGTATGTGATGTGTACTCAGGCACATACACACACACACACACACACGCACACACTTACGCACACACACTCACATGCACTTACACACACAGACACACACACATTTGCACTAACACAGGCACACCCACGCTCCAGTTCCTTGTTTAAATCTAAAAAAGCTGACATGTTCGTAATCCTCTGTAATGCACTCCTGTCTTGCGTCTGCTTCCTTCTCATGTGGTTCTTCCTTACCGCTTCAGACTCTCTGCTTCGGCCTTCAGAGTCTCCCCTCTGTTACTAACAGCTCAGTTTAGTAACAAAGGTGAGTCGTCAAACTGACGGTTACAAACACATCCCGTTCTACATTCCCCCTTTGCTGCCCTCCGAAAGACCCAACGCTCGCAGCTGGCACTCGGAACATAGCCGGCCCCAGTCCTCTCCCTGGCCTGCCTGCTGTCAAATGTGCCGACCCAAAACAAAAGCAGACAGCCGTAACCTCATTTTCCCTCCGTAATGAGGTCTCTTCCAGAGGCTTTGCAGGAACCTGAGTGGGCTTAGTTAAAGCATGTATCCAGGCAACAAACAGACAGGCAAAGTAAATAACGGAAGGAAAGAATGAGCCGTGTTAGTGACGGATGCCCCCATTCCCCAAGATTCCTAGACTCCGGGAATGTCATCTTTTGTCATTTTGACTGGGTGCTGGGGGAACTCTGTCCTGCAAGATACCGACTGAGGCACCAAAGCGCAACAAAAATGCATTCCATCGCTCTGTTATGATATTTTGCAATGACAGAATGACCAAATAAGCCATCCAGGATATGCAATGAAGCTGGCAAGCTGCAGAGAAGAGAGTGTGTGTTTGGGTTTGTTGTCCACTGAAGTGACTGTACTGCGCCATATCTGCACTCCAAGTCCCAGTGGGATCGAACTTTCTGAATAAATTCTTGGGCCCTGTCAAGAAAACCCCTTCAGCTGTGTGTGTGTGTGTGTGTGTGTGTGTGTGTGTGTGTGTGTGTGAATGTGTGTGTGTGCAGGTTTGAGTGCGTTTTGTGTGTATGTGTACTATGATACAAGCTGAAGTGAGCTAGAGAAGGCAGACCTGCAGGTGAGTTATGTAAGCCACCACAGCAGTGGCCAGCTCTTCCATCAGTACTGAGTGTTCGAGAGCGCTGCAGCCCTGGCCTTGGAGTGAAGCTCAGGGGAGACGAGCCTCTGTTGGACAGCACTCTGTGTGTGTGTGTGTGTGTGTGTGTGTGTGTGTGTGTGCATGTGTGTGTGTGTGTGTGTGTGTGTGTGTGTGTGTGTGTGTGTGTGTGTGTGTGTGTGTGTGTGTGTGTGTGTGTGTGTGTGTGCTCACCTGCCTGAAGACGAGCCTCTGTTGGACAGCACTGCGCTGTGTGTGCGCTCACCTGCCTGGAGCCACGAGCCTCTGTTGGACAGCGCTGTGTGTGTGTGTGTGTGTGTGTGTGTCTGTGCACGCTCATCTTCCTGGAGCCTCTCAGCGCTGCTGCAGAGGGACGCTGCGGTTCCCCAGCGAGGGCAGGGGGATGCCACAGTGTGTCTCAGCGCAGGAGCCTTAAAGGGAACCGGCATCTCCTCAGGGCTTCCCTAGCCTCACCTAGTCTAGCCACCAGGGCCTCCCCTCAGGAGGGAGAGGGTCAGGGCCAGGGAGGGAAGGCTGGTGAGGCACAGGGACGCTCCTGCCACCTCAGTGAAAGCACACAATCTTTTGGCATTCTACTTCAGGAAGTGCTCCTGAATTCCTGGAGGCCCATATAAAGCTTTTTGTACAGCTCAGTTTTGTAATTGCGTTGTCCAGCCAGAACTGATTTGATACATGCGGTTCCCTCGATAATCTCTGCTATGTTGTTGTTTTTTTAAAGAAAGTCGATTGTAGCTTTCCCCCTATTCATCATCAGCTGAACATGCCTGGTAAAATCTGGATAGAACGGCAAAAGCAAAGTGAGAACAAAAAGTGCTTAGTGTTCCCTTGACGTCTGGAGAGTCTTTTGTACTGTGGTGCTGTTGTCAGCTGTCTTGACTGATAGTGAAAAGACTGAAATTAACTGAACTGGCAGTTGGCAGCGTTTGTTTTTGTATATATTTTATATTTGTATAAATGATTTAGTGAGAGCCATTCTCATTAATTATTATTGCTGTGGATGTGCGAGCTCAGAAGGCGCCTGTTCATCTGCAGTTCTCGAGGCCGGATCAGAGAAACTTTATGCAGTCCAGTGTTGGGTTGTTACTGCTGAGCTGCAGAAGTCAGCATTCAGCAGGGCAGCACGTGCTGGTCAAGGCCGGATTAACCATTAGGGCAAGTGGGCACTTGCCCAGGGCCCATGACATCAAAGGGGCACTTGACAACGTTGTTGACAAATATCACGTTATGAACGCAGTCCTGGCAGCGCATGGTGATGTCTGTTGTGCCTCCGTTGGTATAGCATAAAACGTGAGTTGTATTAAACGTGTAGCGTGTGTAATGTGTAGCTATTTCATTCCGTTTGTTAACCTTTCCTGCTGTCGGAGGCTGTCCCGTAGTTGGAGATTGCAGGGGAGTAAAATGCTCCACGGCCGAAGTAGATTAGCCTACATGTTTTTCACTTCGGGTTAATTCCCTTCCTGTTACGTCTGCTGCTGGTTAGTAAATACAGACAGCAGGAAAGTTTAGCAAACGGAATGAAATAGCTGCACATTACACACGCTATGCTTTATTAAAACTCACGTTACTCACATACTGGTTAACACTGTTACAGCACATAAATCTTTGTTGCTGCATCCAAACTATGCGTCACCATTCTCCCTCCCTGTACGTGCTCTTCTTAAAGGAGCCGCATCATTTTACTAAACGTTCTTGCAATGTCAATCATTTAATTTAAATATACTTATGGGCCTTATTGTGCACGCTTGTGCGTTTAACAGCGCTTGTTTGTGTGAGAGAGCATTTAACTGATGCCTCAGTTTAATAAAGCCAGGCTATTCATAAAAAAAACGTACGTCAATGTGGAATTAGTACTATGAACAGTTGAGATTGATTCCTTCTGGCTCGGTTCGGATTCGAAAAAAAAAAGGGGGCCTTGAGCCTTGTTGCCCAGGGCACAGAAAATTGTTAATCCGGCCCTGGTGCTGGTTCAGACGGAGCTCCTGGAGTAGAGGGAGAGCTTCTGTCCCCATGAGCGTCACTACTGCAGAGAGAACGCTTTGGCTTCTGAGTTAGGATGTGTCCTGTAAGTTGTGAGTGAGAGTGTGCACTGGAGTGGTGTGTGTGTGTGTGTGTGTGTGTGTGTGTGTGTGTGTGTGTGTGTGTGTGTGTGTGTGTGTGTGTGTGTGTGTGTGTGTGTGTGTGTGTGTGTGTGTCTGTGTGTGTGTACTGAAGTGGTGTGTGTGTGCGTGTGTGTGTGTGTGTACTGGAGTGGTTTCTGTGTGTGTGTGTGTGTGTGTGTGGGTGTGTGTGTGTGTGTGTGTGTGTACACTTGAGTGGTTTCTGTGTGTGTGTACTGGAGTGGGGTGTGTGTGTGTGTGTGTGTGTGTGTGTGTGTGTGTGTGTGTGTGTGTGTGTGTGTGTGTGTGTGTGTGTGTGTGTACTGGAGTGGTTTCTGTGTTTGTGTGTGTGTGTCTGTGTGTGTGTGTGTGTGTGTGTGTACTGGAGTGGTGTCTGTGTGTGTGTGTGTGTACTGGAGTGGTGTGTGTGTGTGTGTGTGTGTGTGTGTGTGTGTGTGTACTGGAGGGGTGTCTTGTGTGTGTGTCCTGGAGTGGTGTCTGTGAGTGTGTGTGTGTACTGGAGTGGTGTCTGAGCTGCAGTGCTCTTTGAGTGGAGCTG
Source organism: Sprattus sprattus (assembly GCF_963457725.1). Classification (NCBI taxonomy): domain Eukaryota; kingdom Metazoa; phylum Chordata; class Actinopteri; order Clupeiformes; family Clupeidae; genus Sprattus; species Sprattus sprattus. The sequence goes on along the minus strand of NC_137927.1, from coordinate 8,512,158 downwards.
GCTGATGTGTTGTCAGTCAGTCAGTCAGTGGGTCGGTCGGCAGGCTTAAGTGGCGTGGACAGACGGTCACGCTCCTGCCTCTGCCGCTCACCCCTTATCCAAACCCAATGGCCCCCGCTCCCCCAAACATCCTCTCCCTGTCAGGAGGAGTGGCTGCTGCACAGCTGTCATTCATTTCTCACTGGCACACTTTTCCAAATGGTGCTCTCCCTCTCCTCTGTCTCTCTCTCCTCTCCCTCCCCCTTTCCCTCTCTCTCTCCCTCACATCTCTCTGTCTCTCCTTTCTTTTTTCCCTCTCTCCCTCTCATCTCTCTCTCTCCTTGTCTCTGTCCCTCCTCTCTTTCCTCTCTCTCTCTCCTCTCTCCCCCTCTCTCTCTCTCTCTCCCTCACATCTCTCTGTCTCTCCTTTCTTTTTTTCCCTCTCTCCCTCTCATCTCTCTCTCTCCTTGTCTCTGTCCCTCCTCTCTTTCCTCTCTCTCTCTCCTCTCTCCCCCTCTCTCTCTCTCTCTCCCTCACATCTCTCTGTCTCTCCTTTCTTTTTTCCCTCTCTCCCTCTCATCTCTCTCTCTCCTTGTCTCTGTCCCTCCTCTCTTTCCTCTCTCTCTCCCTCTTCTCTCTCTCTCCTCTCTCCGTCTCTCCTCGATCCGTCTCTCCTCGATCCGTCTCTCCTCTCTCTGTCTCTCCCTCTCTCTCTCTCTCCTCAATGCGTGTCCCCGGCAAGAGAGTCACTTCCGTGGTTCGAGGAAAAAACAAATACTACTGTATCCTGTGTTTGGTGGTTTAACTTCATGTTATTAGCACCATGGTTTCATTTTCTTATCGCTTATTTCTTCATTCTATTTTGGTGTGTAGCCTCAATCAGTCCAGACTTGTGAGCGCTTTAAGGACATGCAGAGTTTGTGGAATGTAAAGGTTGTGTGGGGGAGCCACATCCTTGCGCCTCTGTCTTACCCACTAGGCTTCCTCCTTCCATTAATGCTCTGTAGGCAGCGCTGTGACCTCTGTCACAGAGGCAAGATGGGATGGGCCACAGATGAAAGAGCCCTGACCCCCTTTGTTTATTTACCTCGCCCCCAAACGCAGGCCGACTCGAATAACCTCACCCCTCGCCGATGAAAGGCACGGCAGCGGCGGCATCCGCAGGGGTGAAGCGGTTTTGAAGACACCTGCCCTCTGTCTCTCTGCCCTCACTATAGAGGGGTCGCATTCTAAGAAGTACCTCCACACACACACACACACACACACACACACACACACACACACACACACACATGCGTGCGGTGGGAAAGGGTTTTAGCCGTTTGATCCAAAATCAATGGCTGTACTTCAGAAATGAAACGGACATATTTTTTCCCCCCTCCCCGCTTTCATTCCCCAAGGCCTTGCTCATCCTTTGACATACACTGGCCAGGCAGAAAAAGAGAGCGAGGAAATTGCAAGAGAAAGAAAGAAAGAGAGAGCGACAGAGAGGAGGAGAACAAGAAAAGTAAAGCTAGAAGAAGGAGAGATAGATAGGGAGGGAGAGAAGATTGCAAAGCGCCTGCCCCCATCTTTCAAAAGGTTTTAAAGATACGCCTGTGGAGGCAAAAGGGGTGTTTGTATCCATTACCTCCCTGTGAACTCCAAAATTCAATCTGCTCTCCTCCTCCAAAAGCACAACTTGAATTATAAATGCAGCACCCTCTCCTCCACTAGCTTTGTGCTGCACTTCTTGTGGTTTTTACCAAGTCAAGGCTTTGATGCCACGTTTTTTTTTCCCGATCGCTTTCATTGTACAGTCGATAGCTGCTTATACGCGTTTGAAAGTACCAAGCAGAAACTTTGAAGGATTTGAGAAGTGCCTTTTTTGTCTTGTCAGACTTCCGCTGTTCCACTCAGTGTCTGAAGTTGGCTGCCGAATGAGAAGTGTAGCATAGCAAATAGCCCTCACCATATCTAGAGCATGTAGGAAGTGCACTTTGGTGCGTAATCTTTTGATCTGTTGAGCAACTGAACTTAAGCAAGGTTGAAAAGTCACTTAACCCTTTGTGTGTGTGTGTGTGTGTGTGTGTGTGTGTGTGTGTGTGTGTGTGTGTGTGTGTGTGTGTGTGTGTGTGTGTGTGTGTGTGTGTGTGTGTGTGTGTGTGTGTGTGTGTGTGTGTGTAGGTGTACGAATGCTGGATGGGGAGGTGACAGACATGGTGGAGGCCCAGTCTCTGAGCCGTAACCCACAGCACATCCACGTCTACAGCGCCAGCTGGGGACCAGAGGACGACGGCAAGACTGTGGACGGCCCCGCCAAGCTCGCTAAGGAGGCCTTCCTGCGAGGGGTCACCGAGGTAACTAAGACTTTTTGTTTTGTTCGCCCCTCTCCTCCCCACCTCCCCCACTCTGTTCCCTCTCTGACGTGTATTGCATTAACTCCTGTTTTATCTCCTTCCAGCCGAGAGAGGGGAGATGTCCGTATTTAAAAGGGCCAGATCTGGGGTAGAACGCTCCGGGTATAAGATAGACTTACTTGCAACTTGAGAGACATACTCTCTCATGTTTTATAGATGAAGTGTTCCACTGGATTCAGATTACATTGCTGTGAATTCAGCGAACGGATAACTTCCAGAAGACACAGGAAGATAAGGCGTAGAGGAATAGAGCAGTTGTGGTCGTCTCTACTCTTTCCTCCCCAGACATTTTTCCACAGTTTCCTGTCTGCCAGCTTGTGGCTCGCCAGGAGGCGCCGACACGTGGCGTCGGCCCGGACCCAAACCCAAACGCGTCGGCCATTTATCCGCCAGCTTGGCGCCTCGGTGTGGGCTCTTTGCTTGTAATGAACTGAGCCTAATAGAAGCGAGTCCCCGGTGTCACGATCTCTCTCTGTCTTGTAGTCTCTCATTCACACACTCACATTCACACACACACACACACACACACACACACACACACACACACACTCACAGAGGAGTGGTAGCGATCACACAGTGGGTCTTAACAGCGCTGTTTGATTTGGTGCATGTTTGTCGCTCTGGCTCTATTTCTCACTGGTCTGTGAGAGCGTAGCGACGAGCCACTGCTGTGCAGAACTCCTCTGATTTATCGGTCACATTGAAGCTGTGCTGTGTCCCAGTTTCATCGCTGGTTTAGAGAAAAGTGTGCCGAATTAGGAGTCCTAATGTCTTAGTACTACAAGGGGCTTTTGAAAACTAACCAATGTAGAGAGAGAGGGTGAGAGACAGAGGGCAGAGAGAGGGGGCAGAGCGAGAGGGCAGAGCGAGAGGGCAGAGAGAGAGGGCAGAGCGAGAGGGCAGAGCGAGAGGGTGAGAGAGAGAGAGGGTGAGAGAGAGAGGGCAGAGAAAAAGAGAGAGAATGAGAGAGAGAGAAATGAAAAGCAGGAGGGAGTAAGGAGAGGAAGGAATGCCTGAAGGTGGCAACCCCTCAGTCCCTTTCAGGCCTTTGTTCACATTATGGCTCCGTTTAGTTTCCAGCAGCTTCTCTCTAAGCCTGGTCATACAGGTCTTTCTAAACCATGGCAAGTTTGCAAAGAAACACACGGCCCCTCCTGAAAGAAGCACTTTTAGAGCGCTATGAGTTGTTGTCAGAAGCGGCCAGTTGCGTCCCGACTGTAAAAGTTCAGACGAGAAACATGAAATGCCTCTCCACCATGAGCTGTTAGTCGTCCCGGTTTGGGTTTAGCCGCTAATGAAGCGCGTTTGACCCACCCCGTTGGTCCAGCTCTAATGCCGAGCCATCATTCATCATCTGTCCCGAATGTGCCTCCTTTGTGTTGGCAAGCCGTCAGCCGTAACCGCAGATCTGCCCACGTAGAACAAACATCCAGCGCTTGAATCGCCCCGACCGTGGGCTCTTATTTAGGCCTCTTGTAGGTATTGTTCTTTAGGACTACATAGTAATGACAGGGTGATTATCAAGGGCGCTGGCTATTACAGCGGGCTTTGTAGTATGTTGGCCGTCATTAGGGCTTTGTGCGGCTGAACAGGCACTGTGCTTTTGCATTTGGGAGACTTCATTAGCGGGAGAGAGGCAGCCCCCCAGGCAGCCACACACACAATAGACTGGCTCTGCTTTCTTTTATCCGCAATATCAATGACCATCTGCATGATTAATGAGCGGCCCATTGATCGGCCGCCACCGCGTCTTAGCACGCGCAAACATGCACCACTCAACGCAGGCCTCGCTAAAGTACTCGCTCGCTCGCTCGCTCACTCACACACACACACACAGCCGCACGCAGGCACACACTCACACACACACACACACACACACACACACACACACACACACACACACACACACACACACACACACACACTGGAATGGACTTCTGTGGGACAGGCAGGTGTGTTTCAGATGAAAGAAAAGACCAAGGATATATACATGCACCAAAGGTTTTAATGTCCATTGAACGAGTGGCCCGTGTCATCATTAGCTCTTGTGTGCTTATGCCATTGTGTTGGGCTTTATGTGTGTGGTGACTTTAATTGCTTTTGAAATAGATTTTGCTTTTGCATCTGTATCATGGAGCCTAGTGTCTATGATATTAAGACAGGGCATGTTGTTTAAACAGTGCATAGGGTATGGACATAGAAACGAGAGGGAAAGAGAGACAGAGTGTGTCTTTGAGTGTGTTCTTAAAGTGTACAGAAAAGATGAGCACTAGAGTGTATGTGTGCCCGTGCCAGTGCGTGTATGTATGTGTGTGTGTGCGCGTGTGCGTGTGCATGTGTGTGTGCGCTTGTCTGTTTATATTTATGATGAACAACAGTGCCCATAATGTGTTTTCGCCTTGAGCTAGCTGTGGTCTCCTGAGTCCAGCGTGACTCTGCTGATGTAGCATTTGGGAGCGCTCCGCTCCTCTCCACCCATCACTTGTGTGTGTGTGTGTGTGTGTGTGTGTGTGTGTGTGTGTGTGTGTGTGTGTGTGTGTGTGTGTGTGTGTGTGTGTGTGTGTGTGTGTGTGTGTGTGTGTGTGTGTGTGTGTGTGTGTGTGTGTGTGTGTGTGTGTGTGTGTGTGTGTGTGTGTGTGTGTGTGTGTGTGTATATGTATATGTATATGTGTGTGTGTGTGTGTGTGTGTGTGTGTGTATATGTGTATGTGTGTGTGTGTGTGTATATGTATATGTGTGATATTGTCCTGGGGGGAGACTGGGAAAAAAGCCCTCTGCTTGCTCGATCCAACACGCATTCATCATGTCACCCGGGACGGCCGCCTGATACGGCATGTAGTGTAGCCTCACGCACAGCAGAGTCTCCTGTTCTCTGTGGACAGTCTTTCATTAGGAACATAGGCTTACCCTGTATGTGTAGTGTTCAGAATGCTAAGATTATATATAATGTACATGGAATTCTGTCTGGTTTGAATGAGTGTGATGGGAAGAGCCTTTTCCTAAGTGCAAGGTGCGTTTAGAACGAGCGGAACCCTGCACTCCATGCGGGTTTAGAGTGACAAGATGATTTATACCGTCAGCGGGCAAAACCCAAAGCTCCCATTATTATGTGTTCTAGTTAGAGGGAGAACTGAAGCATTTCCCATCGCGTCTCCACGCTACGCCAGAGAGAAGAGTTCCCCGTGCTGCAAGAGGTGTGGGGGGGGGGGGGGGGGGGACGTTTGTGTTAATGTAATGTGGAGGAGACGATAAGAGGATAAGGCTTGTTATGCGGCGCGTAAAGCAACTGGGTTACGGGGCAGGACTGCTGTGCGGGGGCATGTAGTTTAATTTAGACGCTGGTGCCGTAATCCCCCCGGTCTGGTGTGGGGTTTGGCAGCCAGCTGCTCACATCTGGAGCCACATCTGCTGTGGCCCACCGCTAGCCTCGGCCACTACCCAGCCAGTGCTGGAGTGGAGGGGTGAAGGAGGAGAGGAGGGAGAGGGAGAGGGAGAGGGAGAGGGAGAGGGAGGGAGGGAGGGAGGGAGGAAGAGAGAGAGAGAGAGAGAGGGAGAGGGAGAGGGAGAGAGAGAGAGAGAGAGAGAGAGAGAGAGAGAGAGAGAGAGAGAGAGAGAGAGAGAGAGAGAGAGAGAGAGAGAGAGAGAGAGAGAGAGAGAGAGAGAGAGAGAGAGAGAGAGAGAGAGAGAGAGAGAGAGAGAGAGAGAGAGAGAGAGAGAGAGAGAGAGAGAGAGAGAGAGAGGAAACAGTAACAAAGGAAGGGTGGAACAGGGAGTATGTGGAATGGGAAGGAGCAAAAGAGATGGACAGAAAAAGAGACAGAGAGAAATGTGAAAGGTGGAGGTGAAAAGGCACAGAAGGAAGAGAAGGACAGAGGAAGAGTGAAAGAGAGAGATACCATCAGTATTGCCTTTGCCCTGCTGCCCTGTCCATTCCATAGCAGCCCCAGTTAAGCCCACACCCAGCCCATCATCTAAGTAGCCTTTTAATGAACCTTTCGACCTTCCCTCTCACCCGCTTTTTCCACTCACTTCTCTTTACCCCACCCACCCTTGG
>NC_137927.1:8393226-8500726 GCF_963457725.1 Sprattus sprattus | reverse complement strand
AAAGATCACTGCATCTTTATTTCCTTTCTATTAAAGTCGCCTATAAAAATAACTTCAGATAAAGGCTATCCTGTGGGAATGGACACTACCACTTGTGAGAGAGACTTCCTGTCTTCATTCTTGCTTTTTGGGGCCTTTCCTGGAGCGAGGCCCATCTTAAGATGATGAAACTAGAAGACAGTCTGAACTAGAAGACAGTCTGAAGTAGGCCTGCTTTTCCCAGCTTCTTGGCAGCGCCGGGCTGATTTGGCCAGCCCTTAGCTAGTAAACACACCATGGACATGGGGCCGTGTGCGTGTGCGTGTGCGTGTGTGTTTGTGCGTGCGTGTGTGTGTGTGTGTTTCCATATGGCATTTCTGTCCTCAAAAGTTTCTGTGTGCACATAGAGATCTATCGGTGGTGCATAGAGTCTTATTGGTGCGGAAAGAAGCCGTAGCCTTAGAGGAAGTAGAGGCGTCTCCCGGTTATCTGTCCCCAGATCGGATCTCTCGTCCTGTGTGGCGTACATAAACAGTCCAGGCTGCCTGCTGGAGCAATTACTTTCGGATGTACTGTATGTGCTGAAAACTAATCCTGAAACAATAGTTCATAACTATCAAATTACTGCACACACACACTGACACTCTCACACACACACATACAGTATGCTCACCCACTGATACACATACACACACACACACACACCTTCTGTCACCTGCCTATGTCAGTGTTATCTAAGCTCTGTCAGAAAATAAATGTACACGTACACACACGCACACACACACACACACACACACACAGACACACACACACACACACACACACACACACACACACACACACACACACACACACACTGCCCAAGTCAGTTTTGCGCAGAAGGAGGGGGGGTTGAGTTGCAAAGCATTCCTCATCCCTCATTTCAGCTGCATGGAGGCAAACAGTGACGTCTCCTTCTGGCATGGCCATAGGTCAGAGTGCTTTGATTTGCTGTAATGGAGCCTTTTTCCTTTTTTTTCTTCTTCTTTAGCAGAATGCCTGCTGTGTGGATGCCAGCTGAGCACTTAGCATGTGATCCACGCTCATGTCACGATAAAATGCCCGTTTAAACCCAATTTGGGCGAAAGTGGAGATGGGGGGGACATTTCATCTGGTTGACCCCTCATTACACGCTGATCTGTTCTCCACTCCCACGCCTTTCTTTTTTTGTGTCTGTGCAAACTTTATCTGAAAGCGCATTGTCTTGGCGGAGTCTGTGAGCGTGTGTGTGTGTGTGTGTGGGTGTGTGTGTGTGTGAGCTTTGTGTGTGTGTCTGAGCTTTGTGTGTGTGTGTGTGTGTGTGAGTATGTGTGTGTGTGTGTGAGCGAGCGGGCGCTGTGGTCGTAAGTGAACTAAGAGGCTTTGTTTGGGCCGACCCCCAAGGTGATAGCTCAGCTGGTCTTGCTTCCGGCGGTTAAACCGCAGTCTGCCACTACAGCACTAGACTGAGCTCTGACTCCAGTCTTTGGGGGTTTTAGGGCCGAGAGAGCCGTGGCTGCTTCTGTGCTGACTCGCTCACCAAACCCACAGCACGTGTCAGATAGGAGAGGAATGTCTGTGCTGTGTTTGTGCTGCAGATGTGAAACATTGTCCGAGTTTGGATTCCATCTCTTTTGTCACGTTCAAGCAGTGGCTTTCTGATCTACGGCGGACTGCTGGATGAAAGGGTTTGGGCTGTGTGTGTTCCATCTCCCACATACGTAGCCTGGCATGTGTGTCTGATGCTTAGACTCTTTGTGTCTTTGCAGTGTGCGTGCGTGTGTGCGTGTGTGTGTGTGTGTGAGAGACAGTCAGTAGGTCTGTGTGTGTGTGTACACAAGTGTGTGTGTGCAGGAATCTGAAAGTTCTGAACTATTGTTTCGGGATTCGTTTTCAGCACATACAGTAAATATGTAAAGTAATTCCTCCAGCAGGTAGCCTGCACTGTGTATTAACGACACACAGAATGAGAGATCAGATCACAAGGAGACGGCTCTACTTCCTCACACACACACACACACACACACACACACACACACACACACACACACACACACATATTAGATAGGATGAACGCGGCTGGGATTTAGACAATATTTATATGCATTAATAAAATATCCTCTAAGTAGTAATTGCTAAGATGGTTCCTCAGACAACCCCGATTAGAGACTGTAGAGGAGGTATATTTTTGGATGTAGCCACGGCAAACAGCAGTGTTGACTGCTCTTGTATATTGTAGTTTATTTTTTCAAATTTGTGTTTTTAATGTTTCCATTGCGTTCTGTTTTGAGTCGTATTTTTTATTTATTTTTCCTCTTATGTTAAACTGATCTTTGCTGAACATTTTGTTGTAAACATTTGCACGTCTTTAAAAGATCTCATGTTCTCCTCTTGGGTCGGCTGTATTATTATTCTATGCTACTTCTCTCCCATTGGTATTCTCTTTCTCACACTATTTCACATCATAGCTTAACAAAGTTGTTGTTTTACGGGCCTTTGGTTTGGGCCTACCATCTACTTTATATGCATAGTGTGCGTATTGTCCTGTTTTCTCTCATCAGTTGATCTGTATTATTTTATGATGTTGGAAAGTGTCCTGGGCTCTACCCAAATGATAGTCTCTGTGTAAATGGAATCCTAATATTGCTATGGTAATGGAATCCTAATATTGCTATGGTAATGGTATCCTAATATTGCTATGGGAATGGAATCCTAATATTGCCATGGTAACAGACCTGTCGTTCCAGCCCAGATGAGTGTTAATCCCCTGTGGTCTCTGCCCCTCAGTAAGAACCTGTCCTGGAGAGACATGCAGCACCTGGTGGTGCGAACCTCTCGCCCCGCCCACCTCACCACAGACGATTGGAAGACCAATGGTGTAGGCCGCAAAGGTACGAACACGCCCATTTTTGCCACAACCACCAATTCCCTCCACCCAAGACACACATACACACACTCTCACACACACACACACACACACACACACACACACACACACACACACACACACACACACACACACACACACACACACACACACTCACACACACATACAGTGGGGAAAATAAGTATTTGAACCCCTGGCGATTTCACAAGTTTGGCCACTTGCAAAAGAAATGTGTGATGTTAATATACACCTACCATTACAAATTGTAATGGTAGGTGTATATTAACGGTGAGAAACAGAATATCAACTAAAAAATCCAGAAAAATGCATTTTTTGCATTTTATGCAAAAAATAAGTATTTGAACCCCTAGCAAAACTGACTGACAAAAATGACTTAGTACTTGGTGGAATAACCCTTGTTGCCAAGCACAGACGTCAGACGTTTCTTGTAGTTGGTCACCAGGTTTACACACATCTCAGGAGGGATTTTGGTCCACTCCTTTTTGCAGATCCTTTCCAAAATCTTTAAGGTTGCGTTTTCAATGGGAGGGAATGACGGAATGAGGTTCAAGCCCAATATTCCACGTTACATGGCCCCATCCATAGTCCCCTTGATGCTGTGGAGTCGTCCTGTACCCTTGGCAGAGAAACAGCCCCAAAGCATAATGTTTCCACCACCATGCTTGATGGTGGGTATGATGTACTCTTAGAGTCATATTGAGCATTCCCCCCCCTGTCAAACACGGCAAGTCGAGTTGATGCCAAAGAGCTTGATTTTGGTATCATCTGACCACATTCTGTCTCCCAATCCTCCTTAGAATCATTCAAGTGTGCAATGGCAAACTTCAGATGGCCCTGTACATGCGCTTCCTTGAGCAGGGGGACCTTGCGAGTGCTGCAGTACTTCAAAGAATTACGGGGTGGTGTGTTGCCAATGGTTTTCTTGGTGACTGTGGTCCCAGCTGCCTTGAGATCATTCACAAGCTCCCCCTGTGTAGTTCTGGGGTTATTCTGCACCTTTCGAATGATCACTGATCATTTACGAATAATCGCACCAATAGTTGTCTGCTTCTCACCAAGCTGCTTGCCAATGGTTTTGTAGCCCATGGTGGTGAGGTTGAAGGTGTGAAGTATGATTCTTTGGACAGGTTTCTTTTTTAAACGTCACCAGTTGAGATGAGGTGTACCTTGTTAGACCTAATGAGGACTAATCTGTGTGCTTCTTGGGCACATAACTGGTCATTGTGAGTCAGAATTCTTGCTGTTTGCTTGGGGGTTCAAATACTTATTTTTTGCATCAAATGCAAATAAAGTCATAAATGTTATAAAATGCAGTTTTCTGAATTTTTTTCTCTGTTTCTCACTGTTACAATACACCTTCCAATACAATTATAGATCACACATTTCTTTGCAAGTGGGCAAACTTGCGAAATCGGTAGGGGTTCAAATACTTATTTTCCCCACTTTACATACACACACAATCTGATACTGCATCAGCAACTCTGTAATTCCCTGCTCAAAGCGAGACCCTGTCTCTTGTGTCCACTGAGCTCAAAAGCGGTCGATACAGACAGCATACATTAAGCCCTTCAGAAAACACAGCGGCCTTGTGTGTGTGGACCAGAACTGTTTGTGTGTGTGTGTGTGTGTGTGTGTGTGTGTGTGTGTGTTTGTGTGTGTGTGTGTGTCTATGTACTGCTTAAGGTTTGCTAATGATGCTGACAAATAGAGGCGTGTTGACGTTAGGAGTCTGTTGATCAGACTGGTGCTGTCGTCAGCTTCAGCTGAGATCGTGAACGGTAAGGGCAGCCCAATTAAACCACTCCGCCCCACGTCTGACCTGTGTAACGCTAGCCAGAGGGTCCAGTGCTGTGCAGTGAGTTAACCTGACTCCCTGACACCTTTAGAGACAGACGCTAGCACCCATGGGTCCTAGCCTCGTTGCTAGCACGCCTGACTGGCTGCGAGGTCAAGTCTGGTGCCGGGCTGTGCTTGTCTACTCGCTGCAGGTTACATCTGCATGTTGTGAATCTAACTTGTTCAGTTTTGCTTGTTTTGGTCGCTCTATAAGTCCACATCAGGGTCAGCATGATGTCCAGGTATTCAGTCACTGTCTAAGGAATACTGTTTGTTGATTGACTCTATAAACTGAAACCTGTTTTGGCTGTGATGGACCATTCTGCTCTGTTACATTTGATGTATACTGTAGTCACATGAATGCTGTTTGTCTACAGTGAGCCACTCCTATGGTTACGGTCTCCTGGACGCCGGGGCGATGGTTTCCATGGCGCAGAACTGGACCAGTGTGGGGCCCCAGAGGATATGCACCATCTCCATGCTGAGCGAACCCAAGTAAGTGCCTCCCCCCGGCCGCCCATGACCCTCCCTCCATCACCTCCTGTTTGGGTTGAAAGCAGCACGCCTGAGGTCAGGTAGGGTTTGCCCTCTCCCAGGTCCTCTGCAGACGGGTCCAGTGTGGCAGAACCCATCTGTGCTGCGGTACAACACAAAGGCGGCGTGTTGCTTTTTTCAAATCCCATTAACTGCGTTCACTTCTCTTGTGTTCAGAGGAGTCTCATGATCGCCATGCTCCAGCGGTACAGATGGATTATTAGATTTTTTTTTCGATGTTGCTGCCTCTGATGGGAGAGAGAATGACCTAAGGCAAGGAAGAACTTGGGGAAATGATTGGTGGAGTTACACTGTGTATGGCAGTTTGATAAAAGCAGTGACTGTGAGTGAGTGTGACTGTGTGTGTGAGTGTATATGACTGTGTGTGTGAGTGTATGTGACTGTGTGTGTGAGTGTATGTGACTGTGTGTGTGAGTGTATGTGACTGTGTGTGTGAGTGTATGTGACTGTGTGAGTGAGTGTGTGTGAGTAAGTGAGATAGTGAGTGTGTGTGACTATGTGAGTGAGTGAATGCGTATGACTGTGAGTGTGTGTGACTGGTGAGTGTGTGTGACTGTGAGTGACTGAGTGAGTGTGTGTGTGTTCCTGACTGAGTGACCATGTTTGCTGTGTGATAGAGCAGTGCATTTTTCTTGCAGTCCAGTTAGATGCACGTTTGAGGTGATGATGCGCGTGTGTGTGGGGGTGTCATTTGTGTATGTGTGCTTCTGTACGTGTGTGTAAGAGAGAACAAAGCGAGTGGGTGGTTGCTTGGGGCATCTTTAAAGGGAAATCATCCTTGACAGATGAGGCTGCGCATTTATGTCCTCCACGCTCCCTGGACCACAGCCAATGCTGCTGCTCTGTGTGTGTGTGTGTGTGTGTGTGTGTGTGTGTGTGTGTGTGTCTTGAGAGACCTCTGTAGATGTCCTTTTGACAAGCGGTTCTTTCCTCTCTCTTTTTCCTTATCTCCTCTCTCTCCTCTGTATGACTCCATTCCTCTCTCTTTCCCCTGCTCTCACTCCATCCTCCTCCTCTCTCCCACCTCTCTTCTGTCTTTACCATGTTTTGTGTCTCCTGTCTTTCTCTGGCTCTCTCTCTGTCTATCTCCCTCTCTCTCTCTCAGCCTTTATCTTCAGTCTCCTTTCAACCGTCTTTTCTCTCTCTCACCAATGTTGCATCTCTCTCTCTCTCTCTCTCTCTCTCTCTCTCTCTCTCTCTCTGTCTCATCCCTCTTTCTCATCCTTCTCTCTCCCTCCTTTGTGTTGTCAGTCCCCTCTGTGTCGCATCTCTCCAGTCTGTGTCCCCTCCCTCCTCTCCTCTCCTCTCCTCCTCTTTTCTCCCCTGTCTCCTCTGCTTGCCTGGTCTTTAGTGTTCTCCTCCAGTTAAGCGGTCATGGCCCCATCACCAGTCTTAGGTTTGAAACGCCAATTAAACCAGTTGCCGTAGTTACTGGGCCAAAACACAGCAGCGCTCCATAAAATGTTGCTACTGTTCTCCCTAAAGCTCTGGGTTTCAGTGTGTGAGTGTGTGAGTGTGTAAGTGTGTGGGTGGGGGTGTGTGAGTTTGTGTGTGGGTGGGTCTGTGTGAGTGAGAGTTTCATTCAAATTCATACCCCAAGCGTGCACGAAGAGGAGTCTGCCCACTCATTCTCCCAGTGTGTGCGCTCATGTCTGGGCGAGTGCGTCAGGTGTGTGGAGGCAATCATAGATCTCGACGGGCTCCCGGCGCTCCTTAATATTAAACATCCCCAAAAAGCACTTCTCGTCTCCGCAATCGCACCGCGGGTTGGCTGAGATTCGTGTCACCGGAGATTGAGACCTTCGTCAGGGTCGAGCGGCTCGCCCCTCTCCTATCGCACACAAGGCCCTCAGATTGCCTTTTCATTGGCCTGGCGGGATATTTTATGTCTTCCTTTTGTGTTTTTAACTCTCCTCCCTCTCCTCCCCCCCTTCCCTCCCTACCCCCTTATCACAGCTCTCTCACCAGCAGCCCTGGAGCTCATCTGCAGTCAAACTGAGCTCTGGGTTTGATTGAGACTACCTGGCAGTTTGCAGTGGAGTTGGATGAGCTGTTAGGTTTATCTGGCAATCCGAATGAGCGCAATAAAAGGCTTGACTGTTTCATTTGAAGCCCAAATGGGGCCAGGCTCGCAGTCATCACTATTGTATGCTGTTGTGTTGTATTGCTGCCTTGTCAAGGCTGCCCTGGTGAACCAAGTAAGCTCTGTCTTTCTTTCAATCTTTCTTTTTTTCTCTCTCTCTCTCTCTCTTTCTCTGCCCCTAGCTTTCATCCAAGCCCTTTTATACCCTCTGCCGCCTTCTCTCTTTTTTTTTTGTTCTGTATGCTCTTCTGTCCCTCATTCATTTGTTTTCTCCCATCTCTATCTCTTTTTGTCTCTCTTTCTCTTTAGCTTCCTTGTCATACTCTCACTCTAATGCTGCCTCTCTTTTCCTCACACTCTTTCAGTCTCTTTCTCTCTCTCTCTTTCTGTCTCTCTCTCCCTCTCCTTGCCCCTTGGCTCTTGCCTGTTCTAATCTGATTAGAGGCTGTGGCAGTGGGGGGGGGTTGAGAGTCTGTAGTTCGTCTTCCTCCTCTTGAACTCATACTTACACATATACGGCCAAACTCACACACATTCCTACACACAATCCTGCATACAAATACAAAACATAATTTGTACTTAAGCACAAAGGCACTCATACAAACAAAAACCGAAGAATATATGCAAGGATATAAACAAACATGTATTTGAATATTTGTGAGCAAACCTAAAAAAAACACACACATCGGCAGACATAAAGAAACGCACCCACACTCTCTCTCTCTCTCTCTCACACACACACACACACACACACACACACACACACTCTCTCTGATACACCCTTTAGCAGGGTAATCTCATTCACTCTGAATCCCCTCTCATGCACTGTGGAAAAAGGCTGCTGATATTTTATCAGCAAGAGCCAGGTCTGCAGGTATCTCCTTCTCTCTCACTCACTCTATCTCTCTGTCTGTCTCTCGATCTCTCTCTCTCTCTCACACAAACACACACACACACACACACACACACACACACACACACACACACACACACACACACAAGCAGTAAGGAATAGGTGAAGATGCGCATGGGAGATCTTCCCATCACCTGTTTGTCAGTGTTCAGAGACTCCCTAGCCAGTTCACACCTTTAAAATGAGAGTGAGAGAAACAGAGAGAGAGAGAGTGAGCACACACCTCTATACCTGTACTGGGACTAGCTTCCTCCTCAGTGTTAATCTTTATTTCTGTACTGGGACTAGCTTCCTCCTCAGTGTTAATCTTTATTTCTGTACTGGGACTAGCTTCCTCCTCAGTGTTAATCTTTATTTCTGTACTGGGACTAGCTTCCTCCTCAGTGTTAATCTTTATTTCTGTACTGGGACTAGCTTCCTCCTCAGTGTTAATCTTTATTTCTGTACTGGGACTAGCTTACTCCTCAGTGTTAATGGAAACACTGTCAGCAGCAGCTCTCATTATGTGCTTTTGCCCTTTTTTCTTGCCTCCCTCTCCCCCATCCCTTTCAGCTCTTACCTCCCTGTCCCCATCCTTTCAGCTCTTACTGCTCTGTCAACCATAAATCAAATACCTTGTTCCCATTGCGTCTTTATGTCTCCGCATAAACTGTGAGCCTTAATGGTTGGGATTGCAAAAGAGCCTAAATGGCCGGACATGCCAAAGTGACCAGGGACATTTGGCTCAGGGGGAAGCGTCCCAGGATGTTATCTATTAAATACAAGTTGTTTTGGAATAAACATTCAGCTCTTGGCCTCAGGTCCATGCCGTGTGGTCTGGCACCTCCTCACGTTGTCCGATCTGAGCCAAGGCAGCAAGTTTATAAACGCAGGTTTAATAAATGGCCTTCTCATCTTATTACGCTAATGCTAACGGACAAGGGCCAGCAGTAGGTCTCTGGGGAACATCAGAATAAAAAAACAGATATGTGCCTTTTAGTGTGGACTTTATATCTTACCCTTTTAGGGTCTGTCACTATTAGTTCAGCCTTTAATTGTATTTTATCCATAAACTTATTTCACACATTGCTGTCCAAGAACTTAAAGTGCCTGTGCTGAGAGAGGCCATGATGCAGCATTTTAGGCTGCTATTAGTGTTTAATGCAGTTCTAGTCTTCCAGCACGTGTGTGTTTAAAATGCTGCTTAAACTCCAGGGTCACCTCCACACAGTGTGCTGGGTAAACGTCTTTGTTGTATAAGCATGTCTCCAGCAGTCTTTCTTACATTAGTCAGACATAATGGGGCAAAATATGAGCCTCTTGCTGTAAGTCCTACGTTAAAGCACTTCAGTAACTGTCTGGTTTGGTTCAGCCACCAAACTAGACAAGAACAAACTCCAACGGACAGTCAGGTCTGCTGAAAAGATCATCGGTGCCAACCTGCCCCCTATCCAAGACCTGCACACCGCCAGAGTCAGGAAACGGGCAGGAAAAATCACTGCAGACCCCTCACACCCCGGAAACAAACTTTTCAATCGCCTCCCCTCTGGTTGGCGCTACAGATCTCTGTTCACAAAAACAGTTTCTTACCCCTCGCCGTCTCACTATTTAACAACTCACAGTAACATATATATTTATCCATGTAGCATTTTTTTTGCACTCTCCATTTCTTCTTTGCACTATTGTACATTCCCAGCTCCTGTATATACTTTCTCAAACTTTCATAGACCATTGCACTGTTTGTTTTTATATTTGATTGTATTGTTTTGTGTTGTGTTGTGTTGTGTTTTTGTTTTTTTGTATTGTATTGTGTTGTGTTTGTTTTGTATTGTGTTGTAATGTATGTGTAAGCACAATGAGAGTCAGTTCACCAGGTCAAATTCCTTACTTGGCCAATAAAATCTGATTCTGATTCTGAAGCAGAGGACAGTGCATAACAATCTCAACCCACATGCTCAAGCCTTAAGTAGCCTATGAGTAGCCTTGACTAGCCTGTGAGCAGCATATGATTAGCCTTGAGCAGCTTATGAGTAGTCTTGAGCAGCTAATTAGTAGTTTTGAGTGGACTTGAGTAGCCTATGAGCAGCTCATGACTAGCCTTGAGTAGCCTATGAGCCACACCCAGTATTGGCTGTGCAGATGTTGAGTGGGAAGGTGGGGATTACTGGCATGCTAATGCTAGTTGCGTGTGAATGTGTACAGTTCTTTGTTGAGGGTGAGAGTTGAATGTCACCGCTGTCATTTCTGTCAGCTGTCAAAGGAACACTGAAGCTGATTCCGAACAGCCTCCGGCTGCAGTTGCCATTTTGACCAGGGCTGCATTTTTTGTGTGCGTGCAGGAACATCGGCGGCCATCTTGTGGTGACTAAGAAACTGGATGGGTGTTCAGGGCAGGCCAACTTCGTCAGCTCGCTGGAGCACGTCCAAGCCCAGCTCACGCTCTCCTACAACCGCAGGGGGAACCTGGGCATCTACCTGGTCAGTCCCATGGGAACCCGCTCCACACTACTGGCCCCCAGGTACATGCATGCTCACACACACACACACACACACACACACACACACACACACACACACACACACACACACACACACACACACACACACACACTCTTACATATTACTTCCACTAGAGATTATCTACCTGATCGGTTTTAAGGACCCCCAGAGAGACACATGCAGGCCTCTACACTCACAGATGGAACTAAACTAGTGACCACAGGCACTTGGTTGACATGGCTGGCTCACACTCACACACACACACACACTCACACACACACACACATACACACACTAACACACACACACACGCACACACACACACGCACACACACACACATGTAAACCTCACGCGCCCCCTGTCTGTGCTGATTGTGCTCCCTGCTCCTTCAGACCCCATGACTACTCGTCTGAGGGCTTCAACGACTGGGCCTTCATGAGCACACACTCCTGGGACGAGGATCCCCGCGGGGAGTGGACACTGGAGATCAGGAACACGGCCGGAGCCAGCGACTACGGTAAGCACTGGGACTGGCTCCTCACAGGAGAGAGGGTGGCGGGGAGAGGGGGAGAGAGAAAGAGAGGGGGAGAGAGAGAGGTGCCAGGAGAATGAAATATGCTGTGTCTTCTAAGAGACAAAGCTGGGACAGACTGAGAGAGAAATTGGGGAAGAAGGATGGAGAGAGAGATAAATGCATAGAGAATAGAGACATAAAGAAGAGAGAGCCAGACAGAGAGAAAGAATGAAAGAAAGAAAGAAAAAAAGGATGGAATGAGCAAGAGAGCGGGGGGGCTGGAGGCCAAACGAGCGGACCCAGCCTCCTCCCTGAGAACGTCCCTTTTGCTGATTTGTGTTTTTATGAGCGTTCACAGTCCACTAGTTTTTTCATTGTTTATGTCCACGCCCCACTCTATGGCAGTTTAATTGATTCCCTTTCTGTGATTAAGTGTGTGTGTGTGTGTGTGTGTCTCTGTGTGTGTGTGTGTGTGTGTGTGTGTGTGTGTGTGTGTGTGTGAGAGTGTGTCTGGGGGAGGGTATAAGAAGGAGAGTCAGCCCAAGAGACCTCCGAGCACTTGCTCGAAAACAGTTCATTCACTTTCCCCCTTAGGCTGTAAATATGAATGAAGTCTCAGCCCACCCAAGTCACTTCTGTCCTCCCCCTTACACATGCACACACACACACACACACACACACACACTCACACTCACACTCACATGCACACACGCTCACACACACTCTCACACTCACTCGCGCTCACACACAGACACACACTCATTCACACTCACACAAGGCTCATTGTTGCTCTGGAATGGAGGGTCACACAGCAGAGGCATAGTGGTGTTGTGCGTTCACATGATCCCTTCAGGTTCTGCCAGCACAACAGTCCACTCCAGGCAGCCCCTGATCTCTGGAGCAGAGCAGGGATCTTAGCGCCTGGGAGTGAGCTAACAGACATGTGCCAACAGTAACACTGCCCCTCTGAAATCTGCCAGACATCAGGGAGAGATGCTCCCAAAACACCATTTACTACCAGTGCTGGTTTTTTTTAGTGTGACTGCGGTTTGATATTTATTTCGTTATGTTTTTAATTATTATCTATATCATTCATATACTTATGTACTGTGTGTGTGTGTGTGTGTGTGTGTGTGTTTGTATTTATGGTCCTTCATGTACACAAGCTGATGAGTTGTTCTGCCATATGTGCTCCTGTTACTGTTGCAATGTCTATGTGTACTAATGCGTGTCCAGATGTGTGTGTGTGTGTGTGCGCTCTCTGATGTGGTGTTCTGTGTGTGTGGTGTTCTGATGGTGTGGGTTCTCTGTTTTAGGCACTCTGACCCAGTTCATGTTGGTGCTGTATGGCTCTGGCACCGACACCGTCGAGACGTCCGGCCCTGACCTCAGCCAGGCCAACAACGGCAGCTGCAAGACCTTTGACCTCAACCAAAACTGCATTGGTAAGGCTGTCTCTCGCTCTCTCTCTCTCTCTCTCTCTCTCTCTCTCTCTCTGTACATCAGTGTGTGTGGAATTGTGGATGCTAGTGTGTGTCTGTGTGTCTGTGCGTATGCTCACATAGTACGTGTGATTGTGATTGTTGTGCATGTTTCTTTGCGAGTGTGCCTACACACACACTCCCAAGAGTATGTCTGTGTTGTGGCAATACAGTGACCCCTGCTGGTCTAATTTGGTAATAGCAGGATGTGTGAATGACAGCAGATGAGGATCCAGACAGATGGATGACCAGTCATACTGAAGTGAAATGCTCTTATAATTGCAGTCTGAGAAACTATTTACACTTGTTCATCATTTTGTTTGTTTATTTCTTTTTACAAATCCTTTTAATTATGACTCAAGTGTGATTGCTAGTGTGTGAGGATTAAATTGCTTAGTCTTGAATATCAGTAGATCTGTCATAAGTGTAATCCCTTTTTAAGACTCTCTAATTAGACATTTGCTGGATAGCTTCTGACTTGCATTAGACACTGTGTTTTTTATAGTCCTTCAAGAGCTATGATCTCCTTAGCCGTCGAGCCGTTGAGCAGCAAAGCTGTAGCTCTGATCTGGAGAGCCGTTGAGCAGCGTAGCTGTAGCTATGTGCAGAGCAGCGATGCTGAAGTGAGTGGGTGGCAGGAGTGACAGTTGTTATTGGGCAGCAGCCGCGGCTTGTGTCGGCCTGTCTGTTAGTGTTTTGTAAGGAGCTGCCGTTTGTGGTTTTGTAATGGTCTGCCCTCTCGCCGCTCCTCTGACTAGAGCGGGAGTCTCTCCAAGCTGCAACTCTGGAGAGAGGGGGAGAGAGGTGGGGGGAGAGGGAGAGAGAAAGAGAGAAAGAGGAAGGGAGAGAGAAAGAGGGAGGGAGTGAGGGAGGAATGGGGAGTTCACAAACAAGCTCCCTTCCATCCCCTTTCTCCTCTCTCATCTATTCGTTTCTTTTTATTGTCTTCAAGTTTAAATGCCTCTTTTTCTACCTTTCGTCCTCTTTTCCCACTCGTCTGCTGCCACTTTTCATCTAGTTTTTTCTACCTCCTGTAACCACCTCTTTCCTTCCTTTCTTGCCCTGTCCCTTTCTCTGATCCCTCTCTTTCAGACAACTTTAATTACCCTCAGGCTCCTTGTACCCACATCTCTCTCTCTCTCTCTCTCTCTCTCTCTTGCTCCATCTTCCCTTTTCAGACTTTTGTCTCTTTCTCACCTCTGTCTTCCCTCTGACTGACTCATTCCTTTCTCCTCCCATTTCTCCTCACACTTGCCCCCCTCTCTCCCCCCTCTCTCCCAAAGTGACTTCATGGGAATGATCTTTCACATGCAATTACCAAAGTATGGAAAGACAATAAAACAAAACATTGCCCTACTCGAAAATGTTATCCAAACCTCCAAGTAATTCATTTGATATCGGGAGAAATGATACGCCATTTAATTACTATAAGCCATGTGGTTCTGATTAGTCCCCGTGGCTCTGGGTCCAGTGCATGCCGAAGGCCCCAGCCCTCCGTGGGCGTTCGTGTTTGGCCCGGCGTGTTGGTTAGTGTCGGCTAAAGACGCTTCCTGTGGGCTCCCACAGAAAGACCATCTGGTCATCTGAGAGGAATCTAAATACATTCATTAGACCCCCAGGCAAAGAGAGAGAGAAGTCTGTCGGGTGGTGTGTGTGTGTGTGTGTGTGTGTGTGTGTGTGTGTGTGTGTGTGTGTGTGTGTGTGTGTGTGTGTGCGTGCGCGTGTGTGTGCGCGTGCGTGTGCTTCATTAGCAGCTAATCTAAGACATTGAAATCCAGTGGAGGTGTCTATGCCGTGCATTAGGCTCTTTAATCAGTGAGGGAAATGCAGGGGTGCACAAGAAAACACACACATATACACACTGTCACACATACACACACACACACATACGCACACACACACACACACATACACACACTGCATCACACATACTATGGATAAAATTGTTTGTCTTTTGACAAAACTGTAGTTGAGTAGAAATGGCATCCCCTGTGCTTCACCACAGTCCTCAGCAGTCTGCCTCACATTTACTCAGTGTGAAGGCTCTGCTCCTGCTGTCAATTCAGCCCTGTTGGGTTCAGGATTTCTAGCCCCTTATCTGGGATTTGTGTCATGATAAAAAGATGAAACTAGGCAGTAAAGCGCCGGTCTAAGTTGGGACAAAGGCCAGGGCTGGCTGTAAAACAAGACGTGTGATCTCATCGCATGGGTTTTAACAGCCGTGATTTACGTTATCCCAGAATGCACCTCAGCCTGACCCACTCTGCCTCTTTTACCTCAGAAAGGGTTGGATCATCAGTTCTTCATGCGCAGCTCACACACAAATATGAGCATGTGAACGAGCCTCTTGGATATCTGTGCTCTAATGACGTTTTATTCCTTCTACAATATTTGATACTGAGTGTGTGCGCTTGTGTGTGTGTGTGTGTATGTATTATTTTTGTGTTACATTTTATTGTTGTTTAATTGTTTACAGGACCGTGTAGTTCAGTCAACTCACCTCTCTCTCTCCTCCTCCTCCTTCTCTCAGAGTGCAGCCCAGGGTTCCTCCTGTTCCAGCTGGGCTGTGTGCTTGCCTGTCCCCCTGGCTACACAGGAGGCCCCGAGCCCCTCAAGTATGCGCAGGGCAACTGGGTGACCCCCCCGTCCGTCAAGACCTGCCAGCCTTGCGCCCCCTCCTGCCTGACCTGCCACGGCCTCACCTCACAGGACTGCCTCTCCTGCCCCCCCCACAACCACCTGGACCCCGTCACTGGCACCTGCCTGCACCAGAACCAAATTGAGCGCGAGTCCCCTGACACGCTGGGCGGTGTGGCCAGCATGGCCAACCTGCACGAGTCCGGCGACATGAGCGCGGTGGGAGAAATTATCGGAAGCAGACCCCTGGCCTCGTCCTCACGGATGCCTGTCACGGTGGCCGTCCTGAGCTGTGCCTTCATCGTGGCAGCGTTCGTGGGCGTGTTCGCAGGGCTGCAGCTGCGCACCGGCCCGGCGCCCAAGCGGCTGCTGCTGGCCGAGACGGGCGCGGGCCTGAGGGAGGGCCTGCGGGGCCTGGGGCTGGGCTTGGGCACGAGCCGCGTCATCTCCTACAAGGGCATCCCCAGCGCGTGGCGCGAGGACGGCTCCGAGTCCGAGGCCGACGAGTTCGACGTCCACAACGAGAGGACTGCCTTTATCAAAACACAAAGTGCTCTTTAACGTCCCTCCTCCCCTTCCTCTCTGTCTTCTCCCCCCTGACTGCTCCCCTCCACTCCCCTCCAATCCCAGGTTTCCATTCTCCCTCATCCTTAGCAGTCAAGATCCCCCCCCCCCCCCCCCCCTATTTCTCTTAAGGAACTATCACTATTTCCAATCATTTTGGTCTTCATTTTGATTTTTGCTCTTCTCCTCTTTCTGGGGTTGTTTGGGATTTCTTTCACTCTTTTTTCACTTTGGAATTCTGGGACATTGTCCTCTCCGAAGCGTCCGTCTCGCTGGTCTTAGGGGATCTTCAGGGTGACTCTCGTGAAGGCCTGTTAGCGTGTACGCTCTCGCCTTGAATGTGACTGAGATTACAAATCAAAGCTCTGGGCTCTCCCGTGAGGGCCCGAGGGGAACGATTCTTTTTTCTAATGTTAGAATAAATCATGCTCATGGTTCCTCGTGTTTTTTACACCCACTCCTTCACATCTTTGCTTTCCAGCCTCCTCTCTCATATTGAGGTTGCCCGATGAGATTGTAAGTCGTAGGGGTGCAAGGTCAGGCTTGTCCGTGTCCGTGTGCGTGTGTGTGTGTGTGTGTGTGTGTGTGTGTGGGTGGGTGGGTGGGTGTTTGCCTTCCAGTGCCGTGTGCATTTGATATAGCCGGCCATGCTGCTCTTCTTAGTGTGCTCCATTGATCCTGAGGTGACCAGTGAGCTCACAGAAGGCAAGAGAAAAGGGTTATTTTGTCTTCTCTGAAAAGGAGATAAATACTACATGTCCCACTGGCCTCTTGCATGACCTAACTCCTAAGGCCGGTTAGTGAGATTGAGTGAGACTTAAAGAGGTTCATCCACTTATCTGATGTTAATGTGTGTGCATATTTGTGCTTGCGTGTGTTTGTGTGTGTGTGAGTGAGTGCAAGACAGAGAGTACCGGGTTGCTGTCTGCTTTGGATGAATGTAGAGTTTCAAGAGATTGCAGCAGCCTCAACTCTTTCACACACTTACACTAACACACACACACACACAGACACACACACACACACACACACACACGTGACGGCATGAAAGAGAAGTCATCAAAGTCAGTCAACATGGCTTAAAAATTGATTTGTGTGATTTTTGCGGGGCTGAATGAACTGCAGTGATCACTGTGAGGATGTTAAGAGTACTGCAGTGTGTTCCTGTTAAAAGTTGAACAGGACCCCTCCAAGGCCTGAGCACTAGCGGTACTAAGGCCTCTGATGTGCGCGCACACACACACACACACACACACACATACACACAAACTAAGGCCTCATTAAAGAGGCCCATCTCCTCTCAAGTCGTTCATGAGCGCCTGGCCATCTGCTAAGAGAGTCCACATTAAAGTAAACTGAAACTCAAAACCTTTTTCTTTTTGTTTTGTCTGAAACATTTAGGTTTTTTTTCTTTTATCCTTCCTTTAGCAAACCGCTCTGAAACTGTATGTCTTTGAGGTCTGACACACATTGGTATTTTATTTTCGCCACCATGCGGTAATTGCTGCACTAACCTGCAGAGGAAGTATAAAGTCGAAGCATCTGTTCACACCACAGCCTTACTAGAACCATCCCCGTTTGCTCGCCTGTAGTTCTCAACAGAGCCATGTTTTCTCTTTACTGTCACAGCAGTGATCATTGTGACGCGGGGAGTGTATACGGCCCAAAGGCCCAGGCAAACCTTGTTTTTCCCTAGTGTAAACCAGTCCAAGATAATCATCCAGAACATTTAAGTTGCACACACTACAGGTTCCTTAGCAACATTGGAGTCCAATGTTTCTGACATAAGAACAAGACCTAGTTATGGACTGCAGTTATAGTTGAGATCTAGAATATTTTCATAGTTAGCCACGGATTTGACCCCCTTTTGGTTTCAGTTTAGGCGTTGATTGGACAAAGTCCTCGTTTAGTAATTTTTCACTATTTCTATATTCTCTTTCGAAAGACACAAATCCTTAAGATCAAGTCTTTTTAACACTACTCCTTTAGTCCAAATTCAGATTTAGTCATAAAATGCCTTTTCCTGAGTGTCTGATTGAAGAATGAAGATCACCTGATCGATTTGCATATCTCAAGCTGTGAGCCCCTGTATAACTGAGCTCCTCCCCTTGCTATCATGAAAGCCTGCTCAGCATATCGCCTCATATCCTAGACGCGAGCTGGAAGAATCGTGCTGCACCAAACCTGCCATCATTGCTGTTCGAAGAGAGACGAGTTTGTGCCTAAACCCCTGTGTGAGGGTCCTTAGCGTGCACTGAGGGCAATCATCTCCATCCAGTGTTCCCCCGATAACATAACACTGCATTATCAGGCGATCTGAGTATTTGCCATGAGCATCTGCAGTTCACCAACTAACCCGTAAGACCAGCCACCCCCAATAGTACCTCCGGTTTCTCCCAGTGCTTCCATCACAAACACTGGGAAGATGACATCAAAGTTCGGGATTGCAGAGTGACACAGTGGTTTGCCCTCTGATGACCTCTAGGGAGCTCTCAGCTGCAGCAGCCCTTGTGTTTATTTCTGTGTTGTTCCAGAGAGGCCTGTGTTCATATCTGATGCATGTGCCTGGGAGTTCTAATGCCCACATCACAACCCATGCCTCATCGGTCCTTTAGCTAATGTGCTGAAATAAAAGAGGGTTTAAAATGATCTATCGCCCAAGAGAGGGAAAGGTGACTGGATTGATTTTTTTATCCGAGCGATGAAACTTCCCATATTTTATAATTAAATATAATAAATAAATGTATGACTTACTGTAAGTGGAAAGCGGGAGAAGGGTGCTTAAGTCTGAGAGGGCCTTTCTTATTGAAACATTTTTAATGGACTATCAATTTATTCATCTTTTCAGTGCCAAGCTTCTTTCTGTCTCCCCACCCCCTCATGCCCTCTCTCTTTCCCCCTCTCTCTCTCTGCGGGAAGAGTTTTACGGGAATTGAATTTGTTGCTGTACTATATTGTTTCTGTGTGGGTGTGGGAATGATGGGAAGTGTGAGCACTGAGCACTGCAGTTGGTGAAGGCGTGTGGGTCTTAACCTGAGACCTGCCTTTTTACCAACTTCAGGTGGAGACCAACAGGCCCTGCTGTCTCTACCGACTCTCTACCATCCCATCACTTCAGGGCAGGCCAGATACTAACCTCCATCTGGTTTTTTTTCCCCCACACAAATTAAGAGGGCATTGGTTACTGCAGTGAAGCACGCCGTGCCCATTTTAATCCACTGTTCGAGGTGGTTACCCTAAAGTGGTCTATTTTTTGTATTCTCAAAGAAAAGAAAAGAAATCCTCTGATGCGTCATTCTGTATAGTATCCATTGGTAGTTGACTACGCCCCCTACTGTTCAGTCTTTGCAGTACAGTGTGTAAATAAGTGTGGCTGTGTGTGTTTGTGTGTGTGAACGAGCACGCAGACGTGGTGTGAGGTGTTGAGGGCATTACCAAAGACTGATGGTGTGAGTGGTGTGCTTATGGAGTGGCTTGAGCCTTCTGCCTAAAGGAGGAGTTGTTGGTACATTCGTTGCTGCTCTGAGCAGCGCCTCCGGCTTGGTGTGGCCCTGCGATCATTAAGTCCAAAGTTCACCGCTAAAGAGGGCTCCTACTTCAGCCTGTGGGAGCAAAAGAGTGAATGTGTTCAATTTTAAAGGACAGCCTCTTGTATGTAAAACAAACACATACACATACACACACACACACACACGACACAGCATACACGGATCAAGGGCTGAATGTCTCTCTGTGTGCACTACAGAAAACACACACACTGATTTATATTAGACCTCGCTCTATCTTTCAGGCTGAGGTCACAAGCCTTTAGCTGCGTAAAGACATCTTAGTAATAGACACCCATGAGATATGATGGATTGACTAGCTGTGATGGGACAACTAATCTAAAAATAAGGCCTATTTTTGTACTATATATATGGTGCAGTGACATTTACATGTAATTTAAAAGATTTTTCCTTTTTTGTTTTGTTTTTTTTTCCTTTTTATTTAATTGATGTCAATATGCGGATTATAGATTTTACGAAAAATAAAGATCTATGCAAACTTCAGTATTCTGTTGTCAGTTCTTTACAATGATAATCTGGTAACTGAAGGACATGAATTATCTAACAGAAGAAAGACATGGTCATCAGAGGAATTCTCCCCTCCCAGAGGCATCCATTTGAATTTTATTGTAATTTCCCCTTTTAAATGATCATCTTTAGTAAAAAACCTGTGTGCAATGTCGCATTAATTATTAATTCATTCATCACATTCATTCCCTTGTGAAATATCAGCAAGCATTAGTATCAAGTCAAGGTCACCAATTAATAAATGACACACCTGTCTCCCTGTCTGACACCCATACAACGGCATATTTTTGTATCTGATGAATCTTGCATTTCAGATAATTTGAGGCTACTTAAGGAGAACTAAGGATCATAAATATGTGTATTTTCTGTCAATGCATCAAACTGTAATAAAGGACAGCAAGAGTAATAGCCACGATAGCAGAAATAATGGGTTTTCAGATTTCATATGTAGATTTTGGGGTATTAGGTTATCCTTTAATGTGATACCCGTCGCCAGTTAATGAATAACCTCGGCTGTAGCGCAACAATGACGCGGCGTTTTTCATGTCTGACCGACTATCATCAATGCCCCGCAATGCTTAGATCTAATATTCCTGCAGCCTTTGTATGCCTATACTAACGACGGTGTTTATATCATGCCTGTCAGACGAGGGCGAGTTTACACGTTTCGTTCTAAACCATAGCCGTGCTCTTCCTGGTTTCAGCGTGCTCTCGACGCCGATGCGCTGTCAGTGTTTTTGTGCGGTGCTTGTGTGATTTGCAGCAAAGGTTGAGTTTCCATCAGAGTTTCATCTCTAAATGTTTTGTCCTGTGGCGGACTACACACGTCTTGAGAGCGGGTTTGCAGTGCCAGATTGTCAAGGTGAGAGAGCCGAGAGAGTGACTGACAACCAGTCAGAAGTTTAGGTGAATTGGCAAATATCACAGACTACTATGTTTCTAAAGAACATAAATATCTAAGAATCACAGGGTCTCAAAAAATAATCGAGAAATGTACTGTAAATGTGCTGGAAAAGTTGAGGTGTTGAACCTCATACAACAGGTTTTTGCTTGTCTGTGAAAAAGCTACTGCAGTGGTCAGGTGGTTAACGTAGCCGCTGAATGAAGGATACCAGGTTGCACAGGTCAATTCATGAGTCTTACGCTTGACAAGGAGCATGTAATTCACCATCCCTAAACTTGGGATGCAAATAAGTGGCTTTAACCAGATAGTAAAACCATGCTGTAAGCATAGCCTAGCGTGGAAAAGCCAGTTTACGCTATCTCATGCCTATTTGCCATTAGCCTGGGCCTATATATTTGAATGGTCAGGCCATTCTTCCTTAGGCGTGTCGCCAACAATAGCCACACCATAATTCGAGTTACCCAGAAGATGATTTGGGATCTTTTTGCTTGTGTGTATATTTGTTTGTGTGTTTTTATGCTTTTAGCACAAACATCAATTTAGTGACGTTAGATAGATTTTGGTAATTAAGTTATGTAGGCTGCATACACACAAATGCTACCGTTAGATGCTATGGCTATGGACAAACATTGTAAAATGAGAATAATAATAATGACTCAAACTTATTCGTAAATACATGTACCATGCTCCAAAACATTTAAACTAGTTTTTCTTTCCACAAACATAGAATTACTTACTTGTGACTTATACGTCCTCATTTGAATAAAGGTAATATGATTTGTCCAACTTAATGTGTATCTGTAAATATATAATTTATCATTTGTAAATATGCATTATGCTTTGCTTGTGCATTTGTCGTGAAATGTCATTTGTAACTCTGTGTGTGTGAAGGGTATGTGCATTGGTATAAATGGGTCATCTCGTAGTGCCATTGCTTCGAAAATCATTTTGATCAGTAGGCAGAGTAAAGATAGAGTACAGGCCTAGCCTCTAGGTATTAGCGTGCAAGATGTAGACTATGGCTTCAATGCGACCTATGCTAGACAGTGCTTAACCATGCATTTCTGAAGTCCTTTTCTGCTCAATATGTTAAAAAAAAAAATGAAACGGTAAAACAATTTTACTGGCACCCCTTAATTATTTTGTTCTTCTCACAAAAACCTATATCATCATATCAGCCTTAAACATAGAACCCTATGGTCTTCTACTGTAATGTTAAGCTATTCAAGGAACTATAATAAATATTGATATTGGTAAAAATGACAAAACATTTCCTTTTCACATCTACAGTTCAAGCAAACCACCTTGATAGTTTTGATAAGCTAATAATTTAGTTTTGAAGGGCGATCCTGTTGTGAAGTTGTATAGCCTACTCTGGTAGGTTATTTTCCAGGAGATGATGGCCTTGAATTGGAGGTGTTTGATCTCTTCATATTCAAATGTTTAATATTACACAATCATTTAATTGTTTCACTTCAGAGTGAGAGCCTACACCAACACCCCCAAACATGGAGGTATTAATGTTGAATCTAAGCGGTTCTCCTAGATGTTTCAAATCTGACAAAACACAGTGCTGAAGCAGTACAGGCGAGATCTATCCATCACGCCCCTATTCAAGACACGATTAACCTTTTCTCAGTTATAGTACCAGTTTTAAGGCTAGCCTAAAAAGTCAAACCCAGACCTTGTGTTAGTATCTCATCACATCTGTCATCCAACCAAACATTTAGCTAAGCACAGATCAGCTTGGTTTGTTTTCTAAAGTAGCTGTGCACCATTAATCAGTGTTGGCCTATGTCTCTGTACAGTACTTTTCTTTTCCACTTCAATACGACAAAACAGCTCTCAGTGCATAGTACTCATTACACTAAATAACTAAAGAGTATTTAAAAAAA
This sequence comes from Sprattus sprattus, assembly GCF_963457725.1. Classification (NCBI taxonomy): domain Eukaryota; kingdom Metazoa; phylum Chordata; class Actinopteri; order Clupeiformes; family Clupeidae; genus Sprattus; species Sprattus sprattus. The sequence continues at coordinate 8,477,887 of NC_137927.1, read as the reverse complement.
CAATTGTCTGTATGTATAAGTCTATTTACTATTTCTAACGAGTAAAGATGACATAGTACGATAAGTTTATATATTATATTAACCTATCTTAAATAAAGTAAAACAATATTCTATCGCAGAAAAGCACTGAGGGTCCAGAGTCCTGTGGCTCATGTGCCAGTGCTGAAGAACATCTTTGGGGAAGCGCCGTTCCTGTACTCTTCCGTGGAGCATTTTGAGAAGCATTTTGAGGATCCAGTTTCCGCTTGAATTGGACACATCCTAACTAGGCTTTTTAAAACAAGGAATGGAGAAGGTTGTTTCATTCTGACTCAATAGTTAGGCCCAGCCTGCAGACTAATGGATGCAGTTTCACATGTAGGTTGTGAAAAGTTTGAAAATGTCATTAACTGTCCTTGAAAGGCATGGGGAAGTTTTGAAATGATGTCAGTGAAAATGGATGGCAACCTAGTTGGCGTCCTGGACATTGGCATACAATAAGACAGGGTTTAGTGGTTGGGTGTGAAGTCCTCAATTCACAGTTTGACAGTGTCGTTTTTGGTCGGCAGTTATGTTTGAAAAAAGAGAAGTGCATGCCAGAATTTCACATCCTTTCATATGCATGAATCAGGAAGTAAAAAATGTGTTAGCAAGTTCTGTTTGGTTTGGTTCTGCTTTACCTACAGGGAGCCCAATGTTGGGATGGAATTAGATCTGCACAATGTTGGGATGGAATTAGATCTGCACAATGTTGGGATGGAATTAGATCTGCACAATGTTGGGATGGAATTAGATCTGCACAATGTTGGGATGGAATTAGATCTGCACAATGTTGGGATGGTATTAGATCTGCACAATGTTGGGATGGAAATAGATCTGCACATTGGTGGGATAAATTAGATCTCCACAATGTTGGGATGGAATTATATTTGCACAATGGTGGGATATTATTAGATCTGCACATTGGTGGGATGGTATTAGATCTGCACAATGCACTCCACTGTTTGAAATTGGATCGTTTTCAAAGAATCAAAAGTAAATCCAAAACGCCTTAAAATAACAAGTGTGTTTGTGTGTGTGTACTTGACAGAGAGCGAGTATGTGTGTGGGGATGTTTTGTTTTTTGTGTGTGTGTGTAAAGGGGTGGTGAGTGCTGGTTTGGTCGTGTGTGTGTGTGTGTGGAGAGTTCTAATGTTCATGCTTGTGTGTGGTCAGCAGTGTGAGCAGGGCTGTGTTTGCGAGCGGGGCTATCTTCAGGATGGGCTTTGGAGAGGAGCTGTGGTGCCCGCAGGCGCACGCCTCCCTCATGCGTCTGCAGGACTCGGAGCTGCGGCTCATGGAGCTGATCAAGAAGTGGATGACCCAGAGGACCAAGAGCGACCGCGAGTTCTCCACCCAGCTGCACCAGATGGCCGTCATGGTGGAGAAACTGGAGCCTGGTGGCGGCCTGGACTACATCAGCCAGCTAAATAAGGTATGGACCATAGGGAAGCATGTGGAACCACACAGGCAGGCTAGAAGATGACTGTGTTAAAAGATGAAACTGAAAGGCCGGTGTCTGCTGTGTTAAATAAGCGTATGGCAGTAAATTTAGATGCAAGACATTCTGTAGAGATCGTAATTTCAGTCTAATTTAAAATAGCTGTATAACCATAAAATACTGACAAGTATTAATGCTTAAAAACCTCCCAAATTATTTATCATCAACAGCAAAATTCAAAGACACTTTCCAGTCTCTATGATTAACCCTGATAAAAAGCCCCCACAGATGACCAGATGCATGTAAATCAGTGAGGTGTGTGCTCCACACAGAATTAGCCATCCACCCTGACACACTCACACAAATGTGCGCACATGCACACACACACACACACACACACACACACACACACACACACACACACACATGCACGCACACACACACCTAAGAGCTACACAAAGTAATTGCTAACACCAGCCATGTCCTCCTTCCTCTACTCCCTCTCAGTCGTGGAACGTGCTAGTGAGTCAGACCGAGAATCTGAGCCGCATCATGAAGAAGCGCTCAGAGGATCTGTCAGTCGGACCGCTCAGCAAGCTCACCCTGCTGATCCGGGACAAGCAGCAGCTACGCAAGACCTACAGTGAGCAGTGGACGCAGCTGAACCAGGACCTGTGCAAGGTTAGCGCCACAAACAGCTAACACACACTGAGAACTAGCGCAGCTCTCCTCCAAGACCTTTTTACAAGAGATTGGCTTTAACGATCTCAATTAAACAATAACGTTAGACTGTCGTGAAATAATAGAGGGAATAAGTGTGGGAGCAAAACGCTAAAAAAAATGTACAGGCCTACCATTCTCAAATAGTTCTGAGAAGCTACAGTTATGTTTCAATTTGTTTTGTTTGGAACAACAGAAGATGCACCAAGATACTCCAGAACTCACAGGGACATTGACATCTACTGACTTATTGTAATTTAGTCTGACTCATTCAGTTTAAAGGGATTGCTCGACAATGCTATTGCTCGGCTTTATCCAAGCCTTTCACTAATTATATTCAGCCTGGCGCTGCCCACTTAGTGCCTTTGATCACACCTTCACCACTCTCTTGAGCAACAGGGCCCCAAATAGGGGCACAAAGTCATCAGAGGGTTTCAGTTAAACTTATCAAAGCACTCAGAGACATTTCAGAATGAATCTGGATGTTAGCAAAACGTCCCTGTATCAGGTTTCATTTTGGTGTGGAACTCCCTTAGTGGTAAGGAAGAGCCTCTGGGCAGAATGAGATTCAGCTTTTGTTTTCGTTCAGTGTCCTAGCTGCTTAAAAATAACTCCCTCAAGCGTAGCCAGATATTCTGAGCTGGCATTGCAGAAGGGGTTCTTCTGTAAATGTCTTGATTTTAGTTTTTTGTTGTCAGCATATTTGCGTTAACAGAGGACTTGAAGTGAAACATGTTCACCAGGTGTACCATGGGATGTTTATGAAGTGTGATGTGTGCCACATTCACAAGTATGAGTCAGTCATCATGATGCATAACACCTCTGTTGTAACAGCTCACGTGTCTGCTGTTGTCCTTAATTATATGACAGCATCTATAACCCAGCATTTCACAGTTTGTGATTTATCTGTGGATTACATTTCATAGGCATTAAGCGTTAGCACAAGCTCCTGAGCAAAGGGTTGTGTGTATGGACTCAAGCAGTCAGTATGTGGAACAGAATGTGTCTAAGCTCTGCCTGAGGTATTCAAGTCTGTAAGCAACTGATGGCACCTGTCAACTGATGTTCAGGGCCTGGGACATGTAAAGAGACAAATTGCTTTGACACAATTGTATTGTTTTGTTGTTATATAAATAAAATTGAATTGCTAGAATGTGAAGGAACGATCGCAAGGGTACTGAAAGCCAGCCAATAGGCGAGCAAAGCAGGAGCCATGCTGAGGATGCTCATTTGCGAAGAGAAGTGTTCTTTTTGTGCATTTTGCACATCCACAGGAGGATGTCCCCGATTGAGCTTACACAGTGTGTGCTTCATCAACCTCCTTCTCCTGAATACATTGTTGGCTTGCTCTAAAGAGAACACAGTATTGTGTTTGTTCGGGTGATACACTGGTAATTTTGTTTTTGCTTTCAGTGAGAATACTGACTGCTGTCATCCAGAGGTTGTTCAGAGAGACAGAGGGTGTCTCAACTTTATGGCTGTTTTGGTTGCTTATCTGTGTCAGAGAGAAACTGTCTGTGTTGTATGATGTATTGTATGTGTGTGTCTGTGTCTGTGTCGTCTGTGTCTGTGTCTGTGTCTGTGTCTGTGTCTGTGTTTTTGTATGTCCTTGATATGCAGGATATCTGTTTTTTATTTAATGGGAAGTGTCTGGTGTTGCTGCCTCTTATTAATCGTCCAGTACTGTGGTGGTGTTTTACGTATCATTCAAAATAAAATAATGAAAAGTTAATTTGTATAACTGCTCCCCACTTCCCTGTGTGTGTGTGTGTGTGTGTGTGTGTGTGTGTGTGTGTGTGTGTGTGTGTGTGTGTGTGTGTGTGTGTGTGTGTGTGTGTGTGTGTGTGTGTGTGTGTGTGTGTGTGTGTGTGTGTGTGTGTGTGTGTGTGTGTGTGTGTGTGTGTGTGTGTGTGTGTGTGTGTGTGTGTGTCTGTGTGTCTGTGTGTCTCATCCTTGTTTCTCATCCTTGTGTCTCATCCTTGTTGTGATAGGTGACTCAGACCGAGCCGGAGAAGTTAAGGGGCAGCTATAAGCAATTGGTCAGGGAAGCTGCTCAGGCCAAGAAAAGGTACCTGGAGGCCAGTAGAGGTATGCTAGCAGCTGGTGTGTGTGTGTGTGTGTGTGTGTGCATGCATGTGTGTGTGTGCGCGTGTATGTGTGTGTGGGCACGCATGAACGTGACTTCAAGCTCCTGCCAGGAAAATTCCATTGTTGCAATGCACTCACTGACCTTCCCTAAGATGAAATAAGCATCAAACACTAAGAGCATTGAAATGGATTTACTGAATAACCTTACGTCTCCAGTGTGTTCTCTCTGGTGATGCCACAGGTGTTGAGCCATTCAAACAGTGAGTGTTGTTCATTTAGAGGGCCTCTCCGTAAATGTTTCTGAGTGTAAATTAGTTCAGTGTTGATATTTCAGCGTTAAAGCAAATACTGACTACTTTCATCAGCAGGTTTTTGACTTGTTATGATTTTTCCTATTGTTCTTATTGTTTTGTTTTTTTTGTTCCCTCTTTTTTTTGTTCCCACGGTGCATATCTTCCTCTCGTCATTTGTCTTTCTGTCCGTATTTTTCTGTCTACCCTATCTCTCCTTTTCTTTTCCTTTCCGATCTTCCTTTCTCCCTCTCCCTCTTCTTTCCGATCTTCCTTTCTCCCTCTCCCTCTGCTTTCCGATCTTCCTTTCTCCCTCTCCCTCTTCTTTCCCCATCTTCCTTTCTCCTTCTCCCTCTTCCGCATTCTCTTCCTGGTCTCTCTCCTTCTCCATCACGTCTCTCTGTGTTGAGATCGTGAGCGTGACCGGGCGAGGGAGCGCTATGTGAAGGCCACGCTGAAGCTGCACGAGTTGCATAACGAGTACGTGTTGGCCGTCAAGGCTGCACAGGTCCACCACCAGCAGCACTACAAGCTGAGCCAGCCAGGCCTCCTCGGGGCCCTGCAGAGACTGCAGGAGGAGATGGTGCTCGTGCTGTAAGTCAGGGGGGTGTGTATGGTGTGTGGTTTGTGTGTGTGTGTACGTGTATGGGCCATTCTACCGAATTGGTGCAAAGTCAGGTCGGAAATATTTTGATTTTTTTTATGTTTTATTCCCAAAACTTTGTCCGTATGTATATTGTACCATATCTAAAGTACACTTATCTAGTAAAAGAACAGTCAATTTTTATATTGTATTTTCAGAATGTGTTGGAATGTTTTTCCTCTTCCAAAAATTGTCACTACCGAAACATCACATTTACTATAGTAAAAAAGTATTATTATTGACCTGTTCAGATTGTGTTTCCTTCCCTTCTCTGAGGAGTATTTTTACAAATATTTCTTGAAGGTTTTCACAATGAAATCCATAAAAATGAATTTTTTATCAAATTTTCAAGTTCAATTTATACAATTCATCAAAATCTAAGTGCAATATTTCTTTGTAAAATGCAAAATACTGATAATATTGATTCCAGAGTTGTTAATTGATGAAATTGAACATACATTAATCCAATCAGTATCATAACATTTTAGTTGATTACTCAATATACTTAATTTTTTACAAAACATCCTGTGTTTCGGTAGTGCTGCACTGTTTCGGTAGTGACATCCAGTGTTTCGGTAGTGACTGCACTGTTGGATGGATGTTCATTTCTCTCCCAAAATCTTCCAAAAGGTGCTCTGGGCCGCCCTTTAGTCCACACAACACATTTATTTAAAAATTATGTGATTGAACTACTTACCATTTCATTTTGTCACTACTGAAATCATCAGGTCACTACCATATGTTTCGGTAGTGACTGTTTCGGTAGTGACAATTCTAGCTAACTTTAAGCATAAATAAAGAATTCTAACAAGCACACGGCATGCAAACACATCTTTGAAGAGGTGAACACACATACAAACATAAGATTTTCCATGAAACCCCAAAAGGTTTACTTAATTGAAGAAAACATGCGTTTCGGTAGTGACAATTCTTAAGGTTACACGTCGATTTTCAGACTTTGGAACACATTTATATAAAAACTATGGGATTTAGCTACTTACCATTCAACCATGAGGGTCAGAGATGCAGTGTCACTGCATGGTCAAAAATGCAGAGTCGTGGCTAAAACACAGGCTCAGCCAATGGACTAAAACTCTTGTGTTTCGGTAGTGACATGAAAACTAGGGACATGATTTTTTGAGTATAGAAAATTGATTTAAAAATGAAACCCACAATAAATCTAAATATTCCAAGTTCTGTTTCAACCCAATCATAAAGATCTTTGAAATTAAATCATTGAAAAAAATCTAAAAAAATTGAAAAGTGTTATTTAAAGGCATTGAAATTTAGATGTCAGGGTTGGGGACAGCTACTTCCCAATAGAAAGTACCCTATAAATGATGATTTTGTATATATTTAGCTTATCACTATCTCATGTAATGCATTGGGTTTATATAGACCATAACATTTTCTAATTAAATATCTATGCCTAAATACCTAATTGTTTTGTAAATAGTTTTTATTGTTGAGGGACTGCATATTACACGAATTCGGTAGAATGGCCCGTATACGTGTGTCCGTGTGTGTGTGTGTGTAGGGAGGGACGGAGTTGGAGGTGTGTATGTACGTGTGTGAGTGGGGGGATGAGTGAGTGTGTGTGTGTGTGTGTGTGTGTGTGTGTGTGTGTGTGTGTGTGTGTGCATGCATGTGTGTGTGGAGGCATGAATGAGTTTGCGTGTGTGTGTGTGTGTTTATGTGCATGGCACGTTCGTGTGTTTGAAAGTTAGTATGACCTTGTAGCTTGTTTTGTGTATATGAATGTTAGCTGCTTTATGCCTTTGTGTACATGAAATGTTAGCTTTTATTTGTGAATAAGTGTGCGCTATGTGTTTCTGTGAGAGCCAGGGTACCGGTATGTACTGTGTGTTATTTCCATCTCTAATTCCCCTTTCCCTCCCCTAAATCCAATGGCTAAAACCAAGTGATAAGGGAACAGAGATGGTCAACACAGACAGTCTGCACTCAGACTCATGGAGACCTGCTGTTTGTGTGTGTGTTTGTGTGTGTGTGTGTGTGTGTGTGTGTGTGTGTGCGTGTGCGTGTGTGTGTGATTTGTTGTGTGGCTCTGTAGAGTAGCCTGGCTTGCTGCCAGCCCCCATTTGTTTCTCTAATTCCACGCTTAAATTCTACAGAAATAGCTGAGATGAAATGGGAGATATTTCAGTCAGTACCTTAAAGACACATAACATAATAACTCTCCTTAACACCCAAGGGTTGAGGATCGTGCATATAGTCAGCGCTTACCTTTTTTTCTGGGATTTAAATCCCTTATGGTGGTTTTATTTGAAGCTAAAACCTGTCCAGAGCCTAGATAGAGAGAAAAACAGAGGAAACAGAGAAACACAGTGCTGGATCTGTGTCTAAGTAGAGGAAGTTGCTCTGATTTATTTGACTAAGTCAGTAGTTCCGCCTAACAACCCCAAACATTGTTACCTAATCTCTGTTTTAGTTATCAGCCTATTCTGGGAATTAGACTGTTGAATGCGGAAGCTATCTCTACCTGACCTGTGAATGGACTCTTATCAGCCCAAGTTTTCTTCCCTTAGTGCCCAGTGTAATGTAGTGGAATCAAAAATACCTTTAATGTGGGAGAACCAAAGTCTCAGTAGATTTGACAGATGGCATTTTAACATTTGACTACAGATAAAATATATAGTGTAAAGCTATATAAACAAAATTAATGCAACAGAAGTATGACATTTATTTAACTTTTCCAATTTGTCTTTGTATGGCCCAGTAAGGAGATTCTGCAGGAATACTTTGACCTGACCACTCTGCTTCATGAGGAAGTGGTGTCAGTTCACACGGAGATGACCAACGCCCTGAACGCCATCCACCCCCAGAGGGAGTACGACAGTTTCATCCAGCAGAACAGGTACTGTAAGACTGAACATGCAAAAAACATCATCGTAATAAAATACATCACACGAAGAGAAAGCTGTAGCTCTCCCTTTCCTGCCCTGATAGAACTCTGAGCTCACTGAAAATGCATGAAGGCACACCCAGCACACCTCCCAAAAACATGCTAAAACAACATTGCAGCGAGCACACGGGTAATAACCAGGGGCGGACTGAGGGGAAAAAGTGGCCCGGGAGTTCAGACCAGCCCACTTAATACTCTGCGCGTTGCCCACTGAATGCATTGCACGTATCGTCCAGTCAGTTGCCTGTTTGGAAAAATACCCCTACACTTAACATTATTTTGGATGATTACAAAGAAATTACATCACATACACTACCGTTCAAAAGTTTGGGGTCACCCAGACAATTTCATGTTTTCCGAGAAAACTCACACTTGTATGTATCAAATGAGTTGCAAAATGAATAGAAAATATAGTCAAGACATTGACAAGGTTGGAAATGATGATTTTTATTTGAAATATTAATTTTGTTCTTCAAACTTTGCTTTTGTCAAAAAAGGCTCCATTTGCAGCAATTACAACATTAGAGACCTTTGGCATTCTAGCTGTTTATTTGTTGACGTAATCTGTAGAAATTTCACCCCAAGCTTCCTGAAGCACCTCCCACAAGTTGGATTGGCTTGATGGGCACTTCTTGCGTACCATGCGGCCAAGCTGCTCCCACAACAGCTCAATGGGGTTGAGATCTGGTGACTGCGTTGGCCACTCCATTACAGACAGCATACAAGCTGCCTGCTTCTTCCCTATATAGTTCTTGCATAATTTGGAGGTGCGCTTTGCGTCATTGTTCTGTTGTAAGGGGAAATTGGCTCCAATCAAGCGCTGTCCACAGGATATGGCATGGAGTTGCAAAATGGAGTGATGGCCTTCCCTATTTAAAATCCTTTTAACCTTGTACAAATCTCCCACTTTACCAGCACCAAAGCAGCCCCAGACCATCACATTACCTCCACAATGCTTGACAGACAGCGTCAGGCACTCATCCAGCATCTTTTCACCTGTTCTGCATCTAATAACTGTTCTTCTGTATGATCCAAACACCTCAAACTTTACATTCGTCCAGAACACTTTTTTTCCAATCTTCCTCTGTCCAATGTCTGTGTTCTTTTGCCCATATCAATCTTTTCTTTTTATTGGCCAGTCTCAGATATAGCTTTTTCTTTCAGTTCAGTTCAGTTTCTTCGCAATTTCTCACATGGAATAGCCTTCATTTCTAAGAACAAGAATAGACTGGTGAGTTTCACATGAAAGTTATCTTTTTTGAGCCATTTTGAGAGTATAACCAAACCCACAAATGTGATGCTCCAGATACTCAACTAGCTCAAATGAAGGCCAGTTTCATAGCTTCTCTCACCCGCAAAACAGTTTTCAGCTGTGCTAACATAAGTGCACAAGGGTTTTCAAGGGTTTTCTAGTCATCCATGAGTCTTCTAAGGGTTCAAATACACATATGCGTTTAAAAACGGGACGCGAGCAAATGCATTGATTCCTATGGTACGGCGCGCTTTGCGCGTGCGCCCCTTCTCCACCACGCGTTGCGTCTTTGTAGCGTTTTTTAGGTGCGCTTAAAAGTTGAACTATTCTCAACTTTCCAGCGAAAGGTAGGGAAGCGCACCGCTCATCAATGTCACAATCGGCCCAGGCAGCCAATCAGATCAAGCAACAGGCGGGCTTAACTACTTTATCACTTATTTCCTGTTTTGATGCTGGAAGATGTGGTATGATTAAGCAATTTAGCACGAGTGGGAGTGGGATTATCCATTACCTGCCCCACTTCCACGAGTATTGCTTTTACAAAACAATTCTACAGTCAAATTAACATTTAAACACGAAAAATGGTTCCATTTTCAACGTCAGAATTTTGAATGAACGGTTTTCATCAATGCGCTTTCATCGCGGGATGATTATTATTAGTTTTGAAAAGTCTGTTTTGCCCTCCGCACTTTGCCAAGGCGTTACTGAAGCGTTTGTGCCTGAAAAAAGACACGTATGTGTATTTGAACCCTAAGGCGATTAGCAAACACAATGTACCATTAGAACACCAGAGTGATAGTTGCTGGAAATGGGCCTCTATACACCTATGTAGATATTTCATTAAAAACCAGATATTTCCACCTAGAATAGTCATTTACCACATTAACAATGTATAGAGTGTATTTCCGATTCATTTAATGTCATCTTCTTTGAAAAAAACTGTGCTTCTCTTTGAAAAATAAGGACATTTCTAAGTGACTCCAAACTTTTGAACGGTAGTGTATGTATTTTTTAATAACATTTGGATCCACCACTTTGACTGGATCGACACATGGAATAAAATGATACTGTCTATTGTAACACTCCGAAGTGTATCAATTTGTTGTAAGCTGATTAACTCATACAGCAATACCCTTTTGTCCACTAGATGGTAGCACACAACAGAAATATTTCCCCTCTACCTACATAGCTAGAGTAGCTAGTTACAGGTGGAAAGCTATGAAAGAAAGTTGCATCCAGCCTTCATAAGCAAACATGATGTGGCTCAACATTAAAATATCCCACTTTTTCATTATCCACATGTCTCAAAAGTTGTATGATTTAACATAGCTTAACAGGACACATGCTTTGTCCATTAACAACATACAGAAGGTGGCAACATATAAGTCAAAACCAACAATATTTATTGACTGATCTTGAAAGTATTGGCTTACAAAAGCTAAATAAGTCATCAAATACAAAATAACTCAGACTGTAAGTGCAAGGAGCGAACATTCACACTGTAAAGCCTATGAAAAGTGACAGTGGTAGCCTATATAGGAATACAGACCGCGTTAGCCACTTCACAGCCTGCTAGCCACGTTTGCCTGACAGTTGCCCGAGTGACAGTTGGCTGATTCGACAATGACATTCAGAGATAGATCAGTCGGTCTAGTGGTAGAATCTGACAGAAAATAAAACTCCTTTTCCCGTAGGCATTGCGTTGACCTTATGGACAAGCCGCCCCTGGTATGAACTATATTGTAGAAATGAACAGTACAGAACCTACGATGGGGTTTGAACATCAGTGGTATCAGTAAAGTCGCATGCTGGGTGTGTGTGCCTGTAGGGGTGTTAAAGGTGTCTGCGAGCGAGTGATGTGAAAGTGTTGAGTAGGCTAGAGTGATTAACATTTATTTTTTTGTGATCAAATGTTTTTTATTTTTTATAACAATGAATTCATACAGGAAGAGCAAAAAAGCAAAACATACATATTAAATGTAAATAAGTCCATATAAGTGGCCAGAAAATCAAGGAGACAAGAAAATAAAAACAACATAATAAAAATACACATACACCAATATATGATTAACATTTATTAACGCCTAAAACAAAGTTAGACTGACGGAAAACATTAGATGAGTAAAGAGGCACTTCAGAACACTTTCGAAAAATATGCACCATGAGTGTGAATACAGATCGCGAGTGTAGTATAAAATTCAGTCAGTGATTTTATCGCAATGATTATTAGAGTCAATTAAATGTCTTCTATGTAGTATGGACTAATGTCGCTGCTGACGATGACTAGGGAAGGGGCCGGTCAGAGACCGATGTGGGCCGGTATTTTGGACCGTTCCAACCCCATCAGCCCACCGGGGATTCTCCCGGTATCCCCGATGGCCAGTCCGTCCCTGGTAATAACACACAGACTGATACTAGCATCTGGAGAAGAGAAAGCTGTAGTTCTCCCTTTCGTGCGCTGATAGGACTCTGTGCTCACTGAAAATGCATGAAGGTTTTTGAAGGGCAACAGGCACATATACAAGGCCCTGTGTGGACACAGACAGAGTTGAGTGCTGCTGGCGCCAAGATTGACTATCAGTCTTAGATCTGTCAAGATCAGTCCCAACCTTCCAGCTGATAGGGTAGACGAGAATGATAGCTGACTGCACAGTAGCCTACAGTTAAGAACAGCATGTTCACAATGTTTTTATTTTTTTCCATCATGTAAAATAAATATTTCATTTCATAAATATTTTAATTCCTAGGCTTACAGTTTTTTTTTTTTTTTTTTTTTCAAGATATGGCTGTTTTGCAAACAATGGTTCAGTTGCAAACACTATTCCCCCTCACAAGGTCATACAGCATTGTCATATTGTTGCAACACTGAGGCAAAGAGTAGTGGTAGCAACGGCCAGTATAAGGCATATGTATGTTTGACTTGAAAGAATGGTCAGTGGCTTTCGATGAAAGAATATTCTAACACCAAATGAGCTTAGTGTCTTCTGCCTTCCACTGATGGGGTTTTAATTGCACCAACATTCTATTACCCTTTCTGCCCCTTACTCTTCCTATCAAAGAGCCAACTGCGGTTGTTATCGTTTCATTAATCAAATGCGGTAGTTCTGCATCAGGGGCACTTCCCAAATACAAACAAGCTTTGCTGGAAGCTTTATTTTCTGTCAGCATACACACACACACACAAACACACACACACACACATAGAAACACACTGGCACATGGACAGGAGCTAATGAATATTAAGGAAATGAGCCTGTGGAGGCTGTGGGAACATTTGAAATCTAACTGTGGTTTTCTAAAGCTAACTGACTCAGTCCATGCAGAACTAATTCTAGGACACATTTCATAGCACCCTGTTGGCAGGTGGTTAAAGGACACTGAAACAGCACGGTACATTAGGGACGTCATGATTAGGACTTTTTAATTAGCGGCACATTATGGGATATGTGCTGTAAATAAAAATGGATAGTTTTTGTTTTTTTAACCTTTGTAGCTGAGTGTAGATTTTGTGTGCGTGCGTGTTTGAGTGTGCACACACACGCATGCTTCTGAGTGTGCATGTGTGTGAGTGTATGTGTGTGTGTGTGTGTGTGTGTGTGTGTGTGTGCGCGCGTGTGTGGTGTGTGGGTACATGCGTGCGTGTGTGTGTGTGTGCACTCACGTTCATGTGTGAATGTGTGTTTGTGTTCCTAGGTCAGTAGCAGAGGTCCCAGTGTGGCTGGAGTTTGACTGCAGTGTTCTGGAGGAAGCAGAGAAACTTCAGGCTGAGGAGCTGGTGCTCAATGACCTCACTGTAGAGGGTCTCCAGCACCGGTAAGACAATATAGTGGATGTGTCTATGTTCAGTAGATTGTGTCTGCAAAGATGCTCAAACATATACAGTATGTCTCTATTTACAGTACTTTCAGTTTCCCTTCAATCCTCCCACCGTCATTCTACATCTCTGTTCTCATTCACCCCTGGCCACACTGGTTTTGTGGGATTCTATTTGTGTCACCATACTGGTAACATGACCAGAGCCTTGAAAATAGAGTGCTGATGGATGTAGATACGTTTCTCAGGCCATCTTTTTCTAATGGCAGGTTTGATTTCAATCGCTCAAAATTCAGCAGCATTTTTAAGAAAGATAAAGATCACTCTACTGCAGCAGTGCTGCTTTTAACAGGCAGAGCAGAATGGGCGATTTTGCATGCGCCCTAGAAGTTGTGTACGTCGCAGTTGCGAGAGATAGAGTTGAGGTCCTTTGCCAGTTTGGCCCAGTGATAGGATGAAAGCAGCTGAGGCCAATGCACAGAGCGCTTGTCCCCCGGAGTTCGACAGCCGTATGAGGCTCCCTCTGCTTGCTCAATGGTGACTCAGATCCACCAGGCAAGACAAACACATACACCTATGGACACCAAATATGGACCCGGGGCATGACAAACACATACACTTATGGACCCGAATGATGACGAATGATAGTGGTGACTGTGTCGTTTTCTTTAACGACTGCTCCAGTAGTAGGTGCCTTTCCTTTTATTTGCTCCTGGACTAAAGTTCACTTCAAGAGCTCTTCCCATTGTCAGGACACACAGTACACAATCCAACTTCCTTATTCATATTTCCATTTAGTAGCTCAACGAGGTCAATGACAGTGTGTGATTACTGTCAGCGACAGTAGGAACGTTGTGTCATCAGTAATTCAGTCCAGGAGCGCAATCTCTCTAGCTGAAGGATTCCATTATTCTTCCACTGCCTGATTCGTTATGGCCATGCTCACATTTGTGCATTGTTAGGTATGCAAAGCTAGACAAAAAGAGAGAGAATTGGACTGGGAGGACATGGTACCATCATTCATTGAACTGCATTTGAATGAGCACAGTGTTCATCTCCCCACTAATATTGCCTGAAACTGAGATGCTACTCTCTCATTATCCCTAATAACTGAAGCATAAAATTCTCAATTTCATTGTGATCGATTTCAGAAATCGCTGATTGACCCCAAAGTAATGTTCCCAGCTGTCCTTAGTAATGAGGCAATCATCATAGAGCAATGTTTCACTTTAATAATGCAATCATAATGCATCATCAGACCTTCTAATTATCGACTTCCTTTCTCCTGCAAAATTCTGCATATCGGTCCATTGTTGATGTCGGCTTCAGGTGGATGTAATGCAGGCAGAATGAATACTGGGACAGCCTGGGAATAGAAAATATTTGGCTTATTTTCCTATAGGCCTTTAGGAATACCTACAATCCCACATTACATGTGCAGTCTGTGTTAGTAATCATTTAACCAAGGATTATATAGATTGCATACATAACCTCGTTATTTAGTTCCTAGGGAGCGCATGAAGGTACTGCAAAATGAACCATCACAGTATCACGGCGCTTCCTTGATTTTTTTAATCACCAAGTGTATTTGTACAGAGAGCTCCATACCTACCAGTCTTATACGCTAGGTTTCGGCACAGATTTACATTCTTAAACGGATCTGGTCTTGGCCAGATGTCATCCGTGCTGGAGGCTGTTACTGTAATCACCAGCTTGTTGTCGTCCTCCTTCTTCTCGCTGTGCAGGCTGACTACGGTGGAGGACGAGCTGCTGAGTCTGACGGCTACGCTGGGGAACCAGCAGGCTACTGTGACCCAGCTGGAGCTGGACCTGCAGTCGGAGGAGGATGGCCTGGCACCCAGTGGGCACAGGTGAGCCCCAAGCCACCTACACTATGGGTGTTTGCTTGCATGAAGACTATATCTCTGTCTTAACATCCTTTTTGTCGGCCCTCCTAACATCTGCATCATTGAATAAGGTTATCTCTCTCTCTCTCTCTTTCTCTCACTCATTTTCTCTCTCTTTTTATCTGTGAGGTAGACAAGCATTTGAAGTTGAGAGCTTGATAGAAAGATGGCCGTTGAGTGGATCTATTACAAAATGTGTTTTAACAGTCCATATAACTCTGGAGGAATATTTGGTCTTGTTGTCAATAGGCCTCCAAAGCTCTGCAAGCGATATAGAAATAACACTCTTAGGGCCTCATTTACTAACAGGATTGCGCCCATTTCAGGCGTAAAATAGCGGGTAAAGACATTAAACCATATTTACAAAGGCAGCGCACTTGAGTAAAATTGCAGATTACCGCTGCTGGGAGGGTATAAGGGAAAGTGGGTTTTCGTCGCAAAGAGATGGGAGGAGATGCATAAAGTGCGCCTAATTATGTAAGGGATAATGTATTGTCCGTCGGTCATTCTCCAAAAATAATTCCCGACGGGGCGAACAACACCCCGACGCGCAGCGGAGGGTGTTGTTTCATCCTGAAGGGAATTATTTTTGGAGAATGACCGACGGACAATACTTTTTAATGATTTAGTTGCCGTTTCATGAGTCCCGTTTAGAAATAAATAGTTCTTCAAGCAAATAGAACTTTGAAGTTTCAGGCGTTGCATAGCAACCCTTTACTTGCTGACTTCAAATTACCATGAGTCTGTTACGTTAAAATGACTGGACTTCTTGCGGAATGATATGAAAGAGGTGAATTAGAAGCACAAAACCCGTTGCCAATGACAGCGGTCATTATCTTTTCGCAGCGGTATGTTAGCAGGAATTAATGTAGGGTATGACTTAGGGATGGCCAATACAAATCAACGGTACTTTTTGGAACATTCTGAAGATCCGTATAATAAGTATAAGTAACGAAACAAGAGGTGTTTCAGCATTACATATCAGCTGCTAAATGAAAACGACGTGCCTGCGAGAAATTAAAAAATACGAACATCAGAATTGAGGCGTTGATGGCGCATCAAGGTTCTTGTTTGATAAATACGATGCAAAATACTGTGCGCTATATGTGGTTTGGCAAAGGGGCTGATTGCGCTGCAGTCGCAATGTTAGTAAATGAGGCCCTTAGTGAGTGAGGTTTCAGCTCCTAATGACCTGTCCATTAGCAAATGAGGGCTATTCATATGATAATGACACGGTAATTCAGTGATTGCTATTGGGTCATGACGTGGCAAGAAAACATGTGGGGGGTACAGGGCCACAAAGACATTCCCAGGCCATGACGTAATGGCCATTGACTTTGACCCAGGTGTCCCAGGTGTGTTTACACCTAACTCATCAATATTCATTGTGTTGGGACAATGGTTTTGGAGAAGTAAAGGTTACTCTGAAGTTACTAATATTTAGTAGTGAAACCACACAGACGTTCTGATTGCTAAAATCACCTATGTATAGCTAACACCTATGTTTAGATGGTTCAGAGTTCAAAAGTCTTAGTCGGAAACACCTCTGAAAGTAGGTTTTTGTAAGGGTATGTTCACATTTGATTTAAATAAAATGAACTGCATTCCTACTACTCTCATGTTATTATCGCTGAGGTCTTCTAGATTCTAGAATCTGGAATATAATCATATATGCCACTTTTGCATCAATGTTTTGCATAAACATCCAGGCATGTCCGGCTCCCTAAAATAGTCTAACAGGCCTTGGTCTCCCAAGTTTTAATGTGTGACCGCGTATGAATCTCACTAGTTCTCACATCTAAAAGTTCTTCTTTTGCTCTCTCTCTCTCTCTCTTTCTCTCCCCCCCCCCCCTCTCTCTCTCTCTCTGTCTATTAAGGCATTCCTCTAGAGAGCTCTCCCGCATGCCCAAAGAGTATCTAATCTCTGTCCATCTCTATCTTTCTTTCGCACTCTCTTTCTCTGGCACAAACCGTTTCCCTATTTTTCGTGTCCTGCTGCAGGACTGATTAGGTTGACGGTGGTGGGGGTGTATGTAGTCAGAATGAGAAGTGATGTAGAGTGGCCTGTGCTCATTTGTCTTGGTTTATGTGGCTGTCCGAAGCCATTAGTAGTTACAGCTGATTTATAGGGAGTTAATACGCTGTATAATTAATAAGAAGCCTCTCTGGTGGATGTCAGACGAGTATTACTCTGATTTTAGTGGGTTCCATCTTTAAAGTGTGTGTGTGTGTGTGTCTGTGTGGTAGTGTGTGACTGTGTGTGAGTTTGTGTGTGTGTTTCCTTGGTTTGGGAGCTGTATAAGCCCTTAAGTCCGCTTTGATCAGTGTCAAACAAGTAGCATGTTGACACAAATTGCGTATTAATCGTGCACAACATGTCAGAACATCATAGGCGTCCTCAGAGGCTGATGAGGTGTTCTGATTAGCCCCGCTCCCCTGTTAGAGCTCGTTAATGCTGCCTGCAGCACATCAGAGGCAACTTGGTCTGTGAAGTTCAATATTTAATGGAAAAACAAACGATGATCTTGTGGAAGAGTTATGGGAACTTTGGTGAACTTGTGTGGGGTTGTTGTGGGGTGATGTTTGGTGTTGGTGTACATGTGGAAGGGGTTTTGGGGAGTTGGAGGATCGTTGTTTTTGTGCATGGTGGGTTTCCACAGGATCTATAAGTGCTGTATTCTGCGTGTGTATGTCTGAAGATGTCTTTAAATTAAATGTTTGTTTCTGCATGCATGCTTGTACACATACGTGTGTGTGTGTGTGTGTGTGTGTGTGTGTGTGTGTGTGTGTGTGTGTGTGTGTGTGTGTGTGCCTACAGGATTTATCAGTTCAGTAAGCGTAATGCTCTGGAGGACGGCCGACAGCAGGTGATGGTCTCCATGGTGACGCGGGCGCGGCTAGAGGCTCAGAGGCTTCTACTCTCCGAGAAGCTGCAGAAGTTGGGCTCCCAGGAGCCGCCGCACTTCGACCTGGGCGATGACCGTCGCTCCATCACCTCCTCCACCTCCAGTGTGAGCGACCCACTGCACACACACACATGCACACACACAGAGACACACATACACACACACACACACACACACACACACACACACACACACACACACAGACAAGTACCTACACTAGATACTAGATACTTGCAGACTCTGTAGGTGCAGACACTAGACACCTGCCGACTCTGGAGGTGCAGACTGTGGAGGTGCAGACACTAGACACCTGCCGACTCTGGAGGTGCAGACTGTGGAGGTGCAGACACTAGACACCTGCAGACTGTGGAGGTGCATATACTAGACACCTGCAGACTGTGGAGGTGCAGACTGTGGAGGTGCATATACTAGACACCTGCAGACTGTGGAGGTGCAGACACTAGACACCTGCAGACTGTGGAGGTGCAGACACTAGACACCTGCAGACTGTGGATGTGCATATACTAGACACCTGCAGACTGTGGAGGTGCAGACACTAGACACCTGCAGACTGTGGAGGTGCAGACACTAGACACCTGCAGACTGTGGAGGTGCAGACTGTGGAGGTGCAGATACTAGACACCTGCAGACTGTGGAGGTGCAGACTGTGGAGGTGCAGACACTAGACACCTGCAGACTGTGGAGGTGCAGACACTAGACACCTGCAGACTGTGGAGGTGCAGACACTAGACACCTGCAGACTGTGGAGGTGCAGACTGTGGAGGTGCAGATACTAGACACCTGCAGACTGTGGATGTGCAGACTGTGGAGGTGCATATACTAGACACCTGCAGACTGAGGAGGTGCAGACACTAGACACCTGCAGACTGTGGAGGTGCAGACACTAGACACCTGCAGACTGTGGATGTGCAGACTGTGGAGGTGCATATACTAGACACCTGCAGACTGAGGAGGTGCAGACACTAGACACCTGCAGACTGTGGATGTGCAGACTGTGGAGGTGCATATACTAGACACCTGCAGACTGTGGAGGTGCAGACACTAGACACCTGCAGACTTTGGATGTGCAGACACTAGACACCTGCAGACTGAGGAGGTGCAGACACTAGACACCTGCAGACTGTGGAGGTGCAGACTGTGGAGGTGCAGACTGTGGAGGTGCAGACACTAGACACCTGCAGACTGTGGAGGTGCAGACACTAGTCACCTGCAGACTGTGGAGGTGCAGACTGTGGAGGTGCAGACACTAGACACCTGCAGACTGTGGAGGTGCAGACACTAGTCACCTGCAGACTGTGGAGGTGCAGACACTAGACACCTGCCGACTCTGGAGGTGCAGACTGTGGAGGTGCAGATACTAGACACCTGCAGACTGTGGAGGTGCAGACTGTGGAGGTGCAGACACTAGACACCTGCAGACTGTGGAGGTGCAGACACTAGACACCTGCAGACTGTGGAGGTGCAGACTGTGGAGGTGCAGACACTAGACACCTGCAGACTGTGGAGGTGCAGACTGTGGAGGTGCAGACACTAGACACCTGCAGACTGTGGAGGTGCAGACACTAGACACCTGCAGACTGTGGAGGTGCAGACACTAGACACCTGCAGACTGTGGAGGTGCAGACTGTGGAGGTGCAGACTGTGGAGGTGCAGACACTAGACACCTGCAGACTGTGGAGGTGCAGACACTAGACACCTGCAGACTGTGGAGGTGCAGACACTAGACACCTGCAGACTGAGGAGGTGCAGACACTAGGTACTTGCAAAAATGAAGTTCTACACAGCTACTGAAGTGGTCTAAATCCTTTCTGGGTCAAGAAGAGAAACGTCTATAGGATGTCAGTTCTGCCCTCAAGCTCAGTCTGCATCCACTTTCAATTTCACCTCACAGTCTCCATGAAGGCACTTTATAATCAGTATAAGGGAAGGTGTGTGTGTGTGAAACTATGAGGTTTAATAATGATGACATTCAGTTTATGCAATACATGCGCAACTCAGAGGAAATTGTTGGCTAATTAATGATTATGCTGTACAACCTCCATTCTGCACTGTCATTCTGCGTTCCATAATACCGATAGCTTAATTAGTCAATGCCTTAAAGTTGTTGAGAATGGTTGGATAATTAGGCTAAGTTCTGGGAAGTGGTTGTTTACAGAAAAGGGTCAAAAGACTCGGAAGTTCTAATCATCTAGATCCACACTTTTTGACAGTATTTAATGGCCCATCACCTTACATATTGAGCTCAACATTGATTGGATAAGCTCTGTATATGACTCAGAGGATCTGAAGTGCTGCCTGTGGTTGTTGCTGTTGTTGATATTATAAGTTCTTGTTAATAAATGTACCAACAGAGTTTTTCCGGAACGACACTCTAAGCTTTTAGCGCTTTTGAACTTGATTGGTAATTAGACTTATACCCACACCCTGTCCTAGTGCTGGCTGTCCTGCGTCTCCTCCTGTTGGAAGAAGAACTAAGGGCCGGATTTACTAACAGGATTGCGCCCATTTCAGGCGTAAAATAGCGGTCGTAAACATAAAACGGTATTTACAAAGGAGGCGCATTTCAGTAGAGGCGCATTTTTACGCTTTGTGGGTGTGAAGCGCAACAAGATGGGAGGGTATAAGAAACCTGGGCGTGAAGAGCAAATATATGGGAGGAGAGAAGTTAAGTGCGCCTAATGATGTATTGCATGGTATTTACTAAAACTGCCTGGCGAGTGCACGTCTCTAATTTGCGGACTAATTCTCCGCCTCATAAAAGCACGTCTTAACCAGGAAGCGTATTTCCATTGAGTCTGAAAACGTTGATATGGCAGCAGTTATAAGAGCAAGGCGAAGAAAGAAGACAGAGACAGTGCACAGAAAGAATTTTTTCAACTCGTATAACACTTTTTCAGTTAAGCGAATCACAAATCATTAGGCGGTACAGGTTAACCAGCCACGCAATACTTCAATTACTGGACCAGATCAGAGACGACATCGAACCCTCCACCCGGCGATCACATTCCATTCCATCAGTTGTTAAACTCCTGGCAACATTTGCAAATATTGGCCTCCGGATAATTCCAAACAGTTATAGCATCTGCAGTTGGTATATCTCAGCCTTCACCCAAATATTCACCCAGGTACTCGACGCATTGCTACGGCGCACTGGTCAATATACATTTCTAAAACTGATTGTTCAAATCCTTGATTGTGATTGGCTAAAAGCCGTTGTAAAATCCAGCATTACCTTACAATTTGACCTCATAACATTCTATGATAACATTCCATATTACTGCTCAGCGTATTCATATAGCGCATTTCATACACAGTCTTCCATCTGGCTGTTGCGTTGCTTCAAGGGTTGCGTGGAAACGATTTATTTAGGAACTATATTTTTTAGTGGCGGAAGAATAACGGTTTATCATTCAAATATTGTTTCTTAAATTGAATTGTTTTTATTTATGAAACCAAATCTAATATTTGTAGTAACAGTTTTAGAAAAGCAATAAGCCCCGCGAGTCTGTGGTTTGCGCTGATTTGAGAACAGGTAAGGGGGTTTTAGGCACTTCGCGTCGTGCCTAAAACCACTCCCCTTACCTGTTCTAAAATCAGCGCAAACAACGGCCTCTTGGGGCTTATTGCTTAATTCCCCACTACGATAGCTGAAATTAAACTTTCCGAACATTATTGGAGCCATTGATTGCACCCACATGCAAACAGTCCCACCTTCAATCCACGAACACATTTA
Source organism: Sprattus sprattus (assembly GCF_963457725.1). Classification (NCBI taxonomy): domain Eukaryota; kingdom Metazoa; phylum Chordata; class Actinopteri; order Clupeiformes; family Clupeidae; genus Sprattus; species Sprattus sprattus. The sequence continues at coordinate 8,456,132 of NC_137927.1, read as the reverse complement.
CCGAAACAGAAAGCACACATATTCAATGAATGTCCAGGTCATATGTGATGCCAACATGACCATTACTAACGTGGTAGCCAAATACCCTGGATCTGTCCATGACAGTTTTATGTTCCGGAATAGTGGCATCTATCCATTATTGAGCAACAGTGATTTTGGAGAGGCCTGGCTACTTGGTAAATGTATTTGTTTCAGTGGGGATATATTGTAGTGAACCCATGTCCCTTGTAGAAATTATTAATCTCTTCATGTACACATCTATATTGTTATAATAGACAGTTTATGCATTAATGCCACCAATAGCATATTCTTTATAATCGTGTTCTTTTAAACATCTCGCTGTAGGTGATGGCGGGCAGAACAACAATTTAACCGCATGCCCATTGAATCAGGTTCAGTGATTGAGCGAACGTGAACCAATATATCTATCTCCTCTTCGCTAAACCTTAGTTTTTTCTTCCTCGAATCTCCATGGTGGCAGTAACTTGCAGGCGATTTCTCCCATCTTTTAACGGTGCGCTAAATAATGATTGCCCAGCGCGGATCTGGTTTGATAAATACCACGGAAAATGCAGAAAAACACCGTGCGTTAATGTGCGCCTGGCAAAGGTGCAGATTAAGCTGCGGTCGCAATGTTAGTAAATCAGGCCCTAAAGGGCGGAGTAAGCACAGAGTGCCTAGCGCGGATCTGGTTTGATAAATACCACGGAAAATGCGCAAAAACACGGTGCGTTAATGTGCGACCGCAGATTAAGCTGCGGTCGCAATGTTAGTAAATCAGGCCCTAAAAGTACTCCAATAACAGGAAGAACATTCTTAGCAATCATGGCGCTTGGTGGTGAACCACAGACATGGCCTGTGCCATGTGTTTTACTTAGCACGTTTGATTCAGCCAAAGAGCTTGTTTTAAAGTCCTTATTCAGGCCCTCTGCAGGTCCTCATCTGACTGTAGAAGGAGGTTTGTTCATTCATATCAAGCAGATTACTTACAGCACTGCATTACCGTGGAAGAACCCTAGAGCGGGCTTTCTCACTTTGCTCCACCATCAGTGGTATTCCTGTGGAAACCATTTCACGTGTGATCGACAGAGGACCGTTTTGTTCATGAGAAGAAGTTCTTCTTTTAACTAGATGAACAAGTCAAGAGGCAAGTTTAGTTCCTCATTTTCTGTGGGAGGAGTAAAAAAAATGGCACCGTATCTGTGAAGCAGCAGCAGTGTGTGGTGACAGACTGTGTGTAGACATATCGAGAGGGGAACAAGCAAAACTTACTTAAGATAAGTTGTTTTGGGGGAAGTTCCATAAGGTTGTATTTTTGTGGGGAAAATCCTTTTACAAAGTGGGTAATTCAGAGATGGGCACCAGTTTAGTAATATATAACACAGGGAAGTTTTGCCTTGTAGCTTTTCAAAAGGCATTTCAACTAGAGCTCGGTTGTCATCCCCGTCATATGAAAATATCCCATCTCTGTCGCCGACATCTTAGCCAAGCAAATGTTTCACTTAAAGCTAATGACCCTCTCTATTCTGAGACCCAGTGTGGACTTTACTCGACACCAAATCATAAAGTAACCTGTTTCAGTGAGCTTGGCCTTCCAGCTCTATCCTTCCGTCTCTGCATGAAACCATGATTGATGTTTATATTTAGGCTACCCTGAGGCTCTATATGCAGTAGCCACTGGGATATGGTCCATTTGCTTCAGAAAATGCTGCTGTGTCTGAATTATTTCCATAATACTGCACCCCCGAATAAAGCGTGCTGCCCACAGAGGGCATCCATGCAAATGAGGCGCATTGGCACAGAAGACGTAAGTTTAGATAAGGCTAACAATACGTTCATGTAAAGAAAGATAGTACAGGGCTTATCTGCATGTTGCAAATGCACAAGGGCCACACACATGGCAGACACTGCTCAGGGGCCACAGGCTAGACAAAGCATGGTACCTTGTCGACATGTCATAGTTATAATCGTGTAATATTATGTAATAATTATAAATATACAACCGTTAGATCTGGCCGAACTATTTATTCATTTCTGATTGGACAGGAGGCATTCCGTGAGTGAGGATATCCTGGAGCCGCCTCCCTCAGACTCATTAGTGCTAGTCATCGCTCCGCTTTTGATTTATTTTAACTGTTGAATTGTACAACGTTAATATTCGATTTATTCAAAGTGAGAGAGCAGAAGCAGATTTAATAAGGTTACATTTAACAGTGTTGGAGTTAGGAAAGGGCGCAGACGGAGAAGAGGGAATGTTTAAATGATCATGTACTGAGAAGCCAGGTGACTGCAGAAGCTAATTGGTTGCTTACTCAGGTTGGAACTGTTTCTCAAGACTGAATGAATAAACACAAGAAACAAAAGAAAACACAAACTGGTGTCTTCAAACTCAATGAGTCGGTAGTAAAGCTGTTGGATGAAAGTGATTTGTTCTTTGGGGTTGGTGAAGGATATCCTCATGGCTGTGATTACCTGTGGCACTCTGGACCTGTGGACTTCAACCGAATCACAGCCGTCAGGATATCCATCACCAACCCCACTCTCACTCATGTCACATTGCTTATTAATAATAATAATAATAATAATGATGATATCTCTCTTTCTCTCCTTTTTTCTCTCTCTCTCACACCTCTTTCACTCTCTTTTCTCTTAATCTCTCTCATTTCTTTCTCTCTCACTCCTGTCTTCCATCTCTCTCTCAGGGTGGGGAAAGGGAGTTCAAGCTGCCCAACATGGAATCTGTCATGACCCATCTCAGTGCCCTCTTCAAGCCCAAGTACACGGTCAGTCCTCCTGATGTAAATTATTTCACTCCTATACTGATGCATCCTTGCACTCTGGGGCTGTGTGTTCCTCTCTCCTGTCCTCTCTTCTCTTCTCTTCTCTTCTCTTCTCTTCTCTTCTTTTCTCCTCTCTCTCCTGTCCTCTCTTCTCCTCTCAACTCCCTCTTCTCTCCTCTCCTCTCCTCTCCTCTCCTTGTTGCACTGAGGGGGTCACTGTTCACTAGAATCTTAGGCATGAGGAGAAACAATGATGAATGAATGACAAAAATGTTGTGTTATTTACAGAAGTAGATACATAGATAGATAGATGGATACTTTATTTATCCCAAAGGAAAAATGTGGACATGCAGTAGCTTATACAACTCACAAACACACATGCACAAATCACCTGTAGAAGGCACAGAGAAATAAAGGCATGCATTGTAAGTATGGATGGATGGATGTATATTGTGCATTTTTAGTATTGGGCTGTGTTGTACTTTGCTCACTGTTAGGTGAGTTGTATCCTCACAGGATACTAGTAACACTGTCGTGCTCATGCCCTGGCAGGTCCCCCCAGCGATGTCCCCAGTGGCTGAGGTAGAGAAGCCGCTGCCTCAGCAGGGCTGGTACCACGGAGCCATCCCCCGCCTGGAGGTCCAGGAGCTGCTCAAGAAGGACGGAGACTTCCTGGTAATAAGGGCACTCGTGGACAGAAAATGTCCAACACACAAAGAGAAACTCTGAAATATCACTAATCCAAAATGGAAGTACACTACTGTGCCGAGTACTCCAGTGGCCTGTTTGGCTCCAACCCTTCTGCCATAAAGTGATGCTGTACATGTATTAAGTATCCAATGCTGAATGACGACATAAATAAATGTTTGCTTGGTAAATGTTCGAGGAGAAACACATTTAGAGTAAATTATATGTGTTTAATGGTGCGTAAAGAAGTGATAGTGTACAATGGAGTCAGTTTCGTGTGTGTGTATTGTGCAATGATTGTGTGTTCACTGAGTGTGTGTGTGTGTGTGTGTGTGTGTGTGTGTGTGTGTGTGCGTGTGTGTTTTTTTTTCAGGTACGGGAAAGTCAGGGTAAACAAGAGTGTGTTCTCTCAGTACACTGGGGAGGACAGTGCCGGCATTTCCTGATCCAGAGCTGTGATGTAAGAGTGTGTGTTTAGAATTGTGTGAATGTGTATACATTGCTTTAGGATTAGTGTGGGTGTGGGTGTGTGTGTGTGTGTGCTGGGGGCGGTGGACGCTAAACGCGTTGAGTGAAACAGGTATGGCAACAGCTTAATTTGTCCCTTCAGATAAATAGGTTGTCAATTCATTTCTAACAACTCGCTAGCCAGTAACTTAATATAAAAGGTCTACGCTATTTATCTTGTTTTGTAAGGAGTTTGCATTAATGTTCTAGCTACTACGGTTATTTCCTACATTTTAATCCCCTGTTTTTAGCGCGTAAATGGCAGAAATTATATGTAATATGGTTGTTCGGTGTACAGAGCTTTAGCATGTATGATCAGTTTATCCCAATATTAAGTTGACAGTGACTTACCTTCCCAAATAGCTCCTGACATTATTCTGTATGAGGTGTCCAAACGCACACATTTTTATTTGGAACACTCAGGGGCTCTCAACTTTAGGGGCCGGTGTTGCTAGCCCCCCTCCACAGATGTCGCTGTGTATTACAAGGCGTGTTTTTGCGGCTGCAGTTTAATGCCCAGAAAGCAGTGGGTTTACCTGCTCTGAAATGCTGCTTTGGATGTGTGGTTATTACAGGTGCAGACCACAATGATGTAAACGGCCTGATAACTCCTGTGTCGCGTTACGTTAACGTTTGCATTTGTGACTTCACTTCAACGTGGTGCATTTGTGTTTGGATAGATTGAGCAAGTACGCTTGTGTGTAGTTACATTGACGAGTCGGACCCTCTGCCCATAGAAAGTCTTTTTTTGCCCCACCAGGCTTTCCATGCCAGAAACGCCACTGGTTGCCATTAATATATAATTATAATTCTATATATTCAAATGTTTTCTGTACTCAGGGTTAAGGTTAGGGTTAGTTGTTACTTGAACAAAAATGCTTTGTAGATATATAGATGGTGCAACAGTAAACAAAGCCACTCTTTGCTTTGGATTACTTATAGGCACACCCAAATTCAAATTGGTGTGTGTGTGTGTGTGTGTGCGTGTGTGCGTGTGTGTGTGCGCTTGCGCGTTCGCGTGTGTTGTATACATAAGTGTGTCTGATTGTATGATGTGTGTGTGTGTGTGTGCGCTTGCGCGTTCGCTTGTTTTGTATACATAAATGTGTCTGATTGTATGATTGTGTGTGTAGAACATGTACCGGCTGGATGGTGAGAGCTTCCGCAGCATCCCCCTGTTGGTGAACCACCTCCAGAACTCTAATCAGAACGTCACCAGGAAGTGCGAAATCAGACTCAAAAGACCCATACTCAAGGTACACACACACACACACACACACGCAAACATACAGATATGTATTCTACACACAAAAACACACACACCTCGGCCCCCTACAAATGTTTATTCCCTGACACACACTATCTACTTTCCTGAGCTACACTGGATCCTATATCCCAGAGCTCCATGGGATGTCATGTCCCAGATAAAGGCACACCCAATTCTCTCCTTAAATATTCCCTCCATCTCCTGTTTAACAGGTCAACCACGCCTGTCTCAGAGTAAACAAACCTATGGTGTCTGTTGCTTAACGTGACAGTCTTTTGTGGTATTCAGCAGTACAGGAACTGTTTCAGAGGAATGTGACTAGTTTGCGGTAGATGTGATCCTCCTCCCATTTTGCCTCACCGTTGGAATTTGTCGACTCAGACCCTACTTTATAGAGGTTAAGTTTCATTTTATAGAAATGAATCAGTAGAATGAATTTGCTCTGTTGACGTTCACATCAATTAGTAGAGGCCAAGCCACAATAAAAGAATTTTTAATGAAATGCCTGTTCACACACACACATTAAATTACCCTTTTTATGCTTTAGGCAATCATAAATCATTACTCAGCAGTAAAACTTTTTAGTGTTCTTTGCAGTAAATGTTTTTGCAGGGCCTGAAATGCAATATATTTGTCAAATTGACTGTAATGACCCCTGCTTAAGCTATTTAAGCAAAGGTCAGTATTGTAATTGCTTTCATATGACGGTGTTCAGACTTTTCCATAGAGGGAAGAGCAGTGTGTAGGTGTGTGGTGTGTAGGTGTGTAGGTGTGTGTTCATTCAAATACATATGCCCACACATTCACAACCATACACACACGCACAAGCGCACACGCTCACACACTCACATACACACACACACACACACACACACACACACACACTAACACACAAATTATTTATTTGAGTCTGCCAATTACATTTCCAACATAAGGGATTCAAATATTTTCAGGGATGATATACATTATTATATACCCACAGATAATGTAAACATTGCCTATGTATCAGAGCAAGGCTACCAGTTACAGCTGAAATGGAGCACAATTTTGCCAGCTGTCTCTAATTGGAGGCTGTTAACCGTCAGTTTCGGAACATGCCCAATGGTATCAACTATCAGAATCAGCAGCCTATATTTGTCACCTAGCTCACTGATATTTGCAGCTAAGGGCTAGTACTTTGTTCGTTTTTATATAATAATGTAGGGTTTATTTGTGCGTGATAAGTTTGTAGGCTTTTCCTTTCTAAGTTCAGGTATTTGTTGAGTGTTATCATGTGTTTGCGTTTGTGTGACATCCACCGTTTGAGGGAAGAAACCAAGTGTAAAAACCCTATGTCCTGCCAGTGCCCACTGAATTGCAGATTTCTTTTATGAGACTGGTCACACATATTTGGAATTGGAGCGCATTATATCTCATTCGCTTTCTATCTTGTTCTATCTGCTTCTCTGTCTTATCTTTCCTTGAAGGACAAATGGGTTCTGGAGCATGACGATGTCATCTTGGGCCAGAGCATTGGGCGGGTGAGCTCTCTGTTTTGATGTAAAGCATGTGTGTGTGTGTCTTTTTTGTAGTGTCACAGAATTCACCTTAGGCAGAGGTCTGATGAAAATGTGTTTGTTTGTGTGTGTTTATGTTTATGTTTACGTGTGTGTGTGTGTGTGTGTGTGTGTGTGCGTGTGCGTGTGTATTTACATTTACAGGGTAACTTTGGTGAGGTGTTTAGCGGTCGGTTGCGCTCTGACAACACCCTGGCGGCTGTTAAGTCTTGCAGAGAAAACCTGCCAACTGAGCAGAAGAATAAGTTTCTTATGGAGGCCAGGTAAATTCCTTCACCCACACACACCACATTCATTATCTTAACACAAACAGCTCCTCAGTTGATCTTTGAGTGCTTTTTCTATGTACTGGTTTTGAAGGGCGTCAGTTTGGTTTGAAAAGCCACGGACATCTACGAGCCTTGCAATCCGATTATTTTCCCAAAGCACTCAGCCCTAGTGACCAACCATACACAGCCACCATGCTAGGAGCGCCTTGCAAACTTGTTCTACTTTTGATCAAAAGACAGAGCTGCAAACTTCTATTTGGTTGAGGGTGGTCATAAGGTTTGTGGGAATGAAATGATATAATTATAGGCCTGTAGCACAGTAACATTTAATTTCAAATATAATACAGGCTGTTAGCCTTTTTGAGAATCCATCCATAATAATGCAATTTGTTAATACAATGTCTTTCTACAAATCATTTTTTTTGTATTCATTCTGTTTTGTGTTTTTACCTTTTATTTTATGCCCTCAGTTTAATTTGCGCTTGGTATTATGATTATGGCTACAGACTCTATACCACATTGAATTGTAAAGCACATTGAATTGCATAATGTACGAAATGTGCTCTATAAATAAATTTGCCTTTGCCTTGCCTTGCCTTGCCTATACCGTATGCAGTATCATTATGATTATGTTATGGTTGCAAAAAATTAAGAAAACACACATGCACTAACATATGGACATAATAAGCTGTAAAACTGTTGATTTCATATAATTCCTTGTATTATTGGGTCATTGATTTCACTTTTAGTGGTGGGGACAAAATTTGTGATCGTAAAAGTGGTCCCATGTCCCAGCATCCACAACAAAACCGTCTCCAACGCTGGTTTCCCTCCGTTGTCAGTGCCTGTCTGCAGTTATCAGACCAAACCGCCTTGACATTGTAGTTGGTGATTATAGATGATTCAAGTTTATTTATTTTTTTTATAGATTATATGAATGTCAAACCAAGGTGCAGTCCTATTTACTCATTGCACTGTACCGAAACCAGCCCTCCCAACTCTTCCTGGTTAAGAAGGGACAGTTATAGTAATAAAGATGATAATAATAAGAAAAATAATGCATTTTATTGCATGTCAAACTTTCATGATACACATGGTCAGTAGTAGCATTATATAACCCAAGACTCTACTCAGATAAGGGTGTATGGTAGAATTAGAGGCTTAATATTTGTATTCAAATTTCAAAGCTTTCCTCATTCAGTTCGATTGAAAGAGGATAATATTTAAGTACTGAGGTTTGAGTACTACAGGGTAGAGCACTAAACAGAGCTGCATAACTGGAGCACAGTGTTCCGTTATGCGTATGGACCACAGAGAAAACATATGGGGATATTGCTTGGCCTTGAGAGCATACTTTTTTTTGGTTGAACTGTGGCTACTCCTCCTCCTCCTCCTCCTCCTCCTCCTCCTCCTCCTCCTCCTCCCACTCAAGGCCTGGCCTCCTGTAGTCCATAATGCAGTATAAGACCATTGCTCAAGTATAACTTGTATTCATGGCTCATGTGTTGTGAAATTATCGGTAGGATTCTGAAACAATATGACCACCCCAACATTGTGAAGCTGATCGGTGTGTGTACCCAGAAACAACCTATTTACATCATCATGGAGCTGGTGCAGGGTGAGTACACCCCTCACACGCTCACACACTCATACGCTCATACGCTCACACACTCACACACTCACAGTGCTGAAATGCAGCTGTTAACATACAGCCGCGGAAAAAATTAAGAGACCACTTCAAAATTATCAGTTTCTCTGGTTTTACTATTTATTGGTATGTGTTAAAGTAAAATGTACATTTTACTCGAAATTGGGCTGGCCATGACAGGGTCCTGATCTGGTGGTACTCCATCCACACCTTTACTGGCCTGGCTGTGTGGCATGGAGCACCACCAGATCAGGACCCTGTCATGGCCAGCCCAATTTCGAGACCTGAATCCCATAAAAAAAACTCTGAAATGTGATCAAGAGGAAGATGGATGGTCACAAGCCATGAAAAGAAGCCGAGCTGCTTGAATTCTTGCGCCAGGAGTAGCATAAAGTCACCCAACGGCAATGTGAAAGACTAGTGGAGAGCATGCCAAGACACATGAAAGTTGTGATTTTAAATCAAGGTTATTCCACCAAATATTGATTTCTGAACTCTTCCTAAGTTAAAGCATTAGTATTGTGTAGTTTAAAAATGAATATGAGCTTGTTTTCTTTGCATTATTCGAGATCTGAAGACACTGCATCTTTTTGGCTATTTTGACCAATTGTCATTTTTCTGCAAATAAATGATCTAAATGACAATATTTTTATTTGAAATTTGGTAGGAATGTTGCCAGTAGGTTATAGAATAAAACAAAAATGTACATTTTACTTTAACACATACCAATAAATAGTAAAACCAGAGAAACTGATCATTTTGAAGTGGTCTCTTAATTTTTTCCGCGGCTGTATACAGAAATCACTATGCAGAGAAATCTATGTCCTTAATATACATAATATACACATGTATTACATACAATCTCGCACATATCCTCAAGCAATCACAATAACAATGTACGCATAACTAGGTGTGCATGCATACATGTATGTGTACGTTTATGTGTATGTGTGACGTGTCTGTGTATCCGTGCTGTAATGTGTGTGTGTGTGTGTGTGTGTGTGTCTGTGTGTCTGTGTGTGTCTGTGTGTGTGTGTGTGTCTGTGTGTGTCTGTCTTTGTTTGTCTGCTTGTTATCCCACAGGAGGAGACTTCCTGTCTTTCCTGCGCTCTGAGGGACACCACCTGAGGGACAGCATGCTCATCAAGATGGCAGAGAACGTGGCTGCAGGCATGGAGTACCTGGCCAGCAAGAAGTGCATCCACCGGTAGGAGGGAATGAGAGCGATTAAGAGAGACTATTAGCAGAAGTATAGAAACAGAGATGGAGAGATAGAAAGAAACGCATATAGGCAGGACAAAGGGATGTATCCACCGGTAGGAGAGAATGAGAGAGCGATTTAGAACGACTTTGAGCAGAAGTAAAGAAGCAGAGATAGAGAGATAGAGAGAAACACATATAGGCATAGGCCGCAAGGTGAAGCACGAAAAGTGCTTTAGAAAATGAATCCCGTTCCACTCACTGGCATCTACACAATCTTTACCTTATAAAAAAGAACGAGTCGTGGTTAGTTACCAAAAAAAAGTTCGTCGCTGATTTTCCAGTCGATTGTCTATATGGCTTTGTTTTATGCAGAACTAGAGACTTCAGAGCGTAATAAGATTTTTGTCGGGAGCCGTGCCACGGTTCGACACGTGATCATGCTACACCAATGAGAAGGCTGCTTTTTGACAACAGAATGGAAAAATGGCGGCTCCCGTGCGGTTAGAAACATCGTTAAAGATAGAGGAAAACACTTGAACATCCTCAAAATTGGGCTAAATTAATTCTATTTAGTGCTGTATACATAGCCGCGTCCAAGAAGAACAATGAAGCAAATATACGATAATGTTATTTTTATGTTAAGTCATTTAGATCAAGTTTGACATACATGGGCATACACATTACTGACGATCTCACATGGACTGTGAACACCCAGCACACCGAAAAAATCAAGGCAAAGACTGTACTTCCTACGTCAGCTAAGGTGATCTTAACTAAGAGAAATCATAGGCTTAGATGATACACAAACAATTCCATGCAACATTGTAAGAAGTCATTACAGAAATACAATAATCATCCCAACTTTAGAAATCCAGCGAGGGGGTTGACTTTTCCTCATTGATCTGGAGCACTCACACCTTATTGTAAGCCCTGTCAGACCCTTGTTTGTAATTGTGATTAACATTAAATAAGGGTTAAATACATTATATCAGTAAGACACAGCACAAAATACAGTAGTAATAAGGATAAGTGCAACGGCCCAGTGGTTGAGAAACACTGCACTAGGACATCAAGTCTGACATGCCATCAGCGGTTGCGCAGTGAAGAAAAGCCATGTAAATGCTTGAATTCTGAAGTGTGAAGTTTGCCCTTCTCAAATGCATATGTTGATACTCATGCCAATGTGGAAAAACTTCTAAACAAGCTGGGTCTTTAAAACGTCACCTGATAGTACATGGCAGGGAAGGTCCACATAAATGTGCCTGACCTTTTATATGTTTACAATATGTAAAGGCATTTTCACTGGCATTTTCATATGCAAAAACATACTATGTGGGAAAACATTTACAAGGTCTTCAACTCTGTTTGTGTGTGTGTGTGTGTGTGTGGAAGAGAAGACTGGAGAGAAGCATCGTGAAGGTGCCCAGTGTGTGCACACTCACACTCACACACATGCACATCCTCATATAGGCTGTAAGGTGAACCCTGTTTCCGTTTCAACCCGCTACACTGTCTGGCATCTACAGATGTGGCAGTCATTGCTGTAAGTGTGCAGACAGATTTGCCATGCACTTTATATGTTTTCACAGGGACTGGCAACAGGACATGTATCATTGACATTACCAAGGTGTCATCAGCTCTTGGAACCAGTGTTCAGCCTTGATCGGAATTCAAACATTTTCTGGGTGTGACTCCACAAGTGCCTTTAATGGCAAAGGAAAAAAAAAGAAATTTTCTGTTGCATGTAAGAAAGATGAGTACCTAAAGGCTTTTAAAAGTTTAGGTACTAACTTAAACTTGGAGCAGTCAACATTTGCATTTCTTTGCCAGTATGTATGCCACTTATATGATCAGTCGGCTGCTGATAATGTAAATAAAGCTAGGTTCAAGGCTTTCTGTATGACATCATCAGCCTTGCCAGAATTATCCATTCCCCCTACCACTGATGCCCTCCATCAGCACTGCAAAAGGGCAAACTACCAGGCTGCAATAATGAGGTCCTGTCTCAAACATAATATAAGTGCTCCATCACCTGCTGGATATGGTTGGCAAATAGAGGATGAGAAACTTGCACGTCACCTGGATGACTAGAAATCCGGCCCCGGACAGTGTTTTGCATGTGATACACTGTGGCTGCAAAGGTGCCTGTGAGACAGACAGATGTTTTTCTGCAGGATTGTGTTGCATAGTTGACCTATGTCGTTGCTGTAGGAAATGGGAGGTAACTGTCCTGACACTGACACTAACAGTGAGGACTGAGTGTCCCTAATCTGTTACTTCTTATTCAGTTTTGTACAGTTTTATATATCATATTTCATGTTTCATAAAGAGTGTTTTTATGGTTCATTAGTGTTGTTTTCATTTGTGGAAGAATGAATGAATGAATGAACAAACAGATGGTCATTGGTATTTACAATTACTGCCTTTTATTGATACATGGAGGTTTATTTGTCACATACATAAAAATACTACTGTTTTTTCTGTGCGAGTGTGAAGAAAGAAAGATCAAAAAAATATTTTTCATAAATAGCAAGAGGGAGTTTAAAGAGCAGTGTGTGAAAAAAGGTGTAATTGATGTTTTATAGTCATTGTGTGTCTTCAGGATAAGGAATGCTTGAGGAAAGAAGCTCCTCCTCAGTCTCTGTTCTGGTCTTGTAGCAGCAGAGAAGTTTGCCTGACCTCAGTGTTTTGAAAAGTCCATGGTCAGGATGTTAGGAATCCTTTACAATACCTTGGGCGCTGGTAGGTAGGTCTTTTCTTGTAGGTCTCCTGCAGAATATGGAGAGATGCTCTGATGATTCGGTGCTGCAGTCACAGGCTGTACAGTTCCCATACCAAGTGATGCTGTCAGGACACACAGCTGATGGTGCTGAACTTCGTCTTTGCCTTGATTTCTTCGGTGGGTGTTCACAGTCCATGTAAGATCCACAGGTATTCCCATGTATGTTAAACTTGATGTAAATGACTTAACATAAAAATAACATTATCGTATATTTGCCTCATTGTTATTCTTGGACGCGGCTATCTATACAGCAATAATTAGAATTCATTTAGCCCACTTTTGAGGATGTTCGGATGTTTTCCTCTATCTTTAACGATGTTTCTAACCACACGGGAGCCGCCATTTTTCCATTCTGTTGACAAATGCAGCCTTCTCATTGGTGTAGCATGATCACGTGTCGAACCGTGGCACGGCTCCCGACAAAAATCTTATTACGCTCTGAAGTCTCTAGTTCTGCATAAAACAAAGCCATATAGACAATCGACTGGAAAATCAGCGACGAACTTTTTTTTGGTAACTAACCACGACTCGTTCTTTTTTATAAGCTAAAGATTGTGTAGATGCCAGTGAGTGGAACGGGCTGAAACGAAAACCGTGTTCACCTTACGGCCTAGCAGGACAAAGGGATGTACTGATGGATGGATGATAACACTGAGCAAAGCTATTTTGAACGAGATAAGAAGAACGTCTTTTTCTGTAGCTCAACAACATGTTTTGAAAATCAGTGACTTATCTCTCTCTCACTCTCCCCCCCCCTCTCTCTCTCTCTTACTCTCTCCCTCTCCCCAACCTCTCTCCCTCTATCTCTCTCCCTCTCCCTCTCCCTCTCTCTCACTCTCTCCCTTTCCCCATCCTCTCTCCCTTTATCTCTCTCTGTCACCCTTCCTCTCTCTTTATGTCCACCTGCAGTGACCTTGCGGCGCGTAACTGCCTGGTGGGGGAGAAGAGCGTGGTGAAGATCAGTGACTTTGGCATGTCTCGTGAGGAAGAGGATGGGGTGTACTCCGCCGCCGGAGGCATGAAGCAGATCCCGGTGAAGTGGACCGCGCCTGAAGCCCTTAACTATGGTGCGTCTCTCGGGAGCGTTCCTCCACACCTCACTGACGTTTCTACTCAGATGCCATACGTGAGGGATTTGCTACTGACACGGGCTCCTAAGCTAGCAACTAGAATTAGTGGGGAACAGTGTTACTGTCATTTTCTTCCAAAACAATAACAGTATACAGTGCCACTTTAAAGTATGTGAACCCCTTGACCACTTAGGAGTTTTCTGTTGTTTTACCATGATTTTTCATTTTTTTCATCACCAATTTTCCATAGAAGGAATGTCAGGTTTATGTTTATCATTTGCATGTACTTTTTTTAGAGGGAATTGTTTGAGTAGCCAAAAGACTACATGAAACATGGAATTAGTCCATTTCAAAAGTAAGTGAACCCCCAGCTGAATTTGTAAAGTCAAGCAGGTAACAGATTCAGTGAAACTTATTTGGGTGCTTAATTAGTCAATTAAGCAAACCGATCATCTGAGACATCCTTAGGGAAAGGTTTGGGCAACACATATTAAAAGAGAGAGGAAACCAACCAAACTACTGTAGTGCCAAGGTGTACCCACACAGATCAACAATGCCGAAAGGAAACGAGATATCCGAGAACATCAGAAAGAAGGTTCTGACAGCCCATCAGTCTTGGGAAAGCTATAAGACCATCTCCAAAAGATTCCAGCTCCATCCATCCATCCAAGACAAATAATTTAGAAATGGAGGGCATTCAACATGACCGCATCTCTGCCTAGAAGTGGACGCCCATCAAGACCATCACCAAGAAGCACCAGAAGAAGAATAAATCAGGTAAAAGTCAACCCACACATCACCTCTAAAGAGTTTCAGACCTCTCTGGCAGCATCTGGGGTAAATGTACATGGGTCTACAATCAGACGAAAATTGAATAGACATGACATTCATGATCGGGTTGCTAGAAGGAAGCCTCTGCTCTCAAGAAAGAACAAAACTGCCCGTTTCAACTTTGCCCGAGAGCACTTGGATAAACCAAAGGCCTTCTGGAAGTCCCTTCTTTAAACAGATGAGTCCGAGATAGAATTATTTTGTCACAATCAAAACCAACAATTTTCGTCTGATTGTAGACCCATGTACATTTACCCCAGATGCTGCCAGAGAGGTCCGAAACTCTTTGGAGGTGATGTGTGGGTTGACTTTTACCTGATTTATTCTTCTTCTGGTGCTTCTTGGTGATGGTCTTGATGGGCGTCCACTTCTAGGCAGAGATGCGGTCATGTTGAATGCCCTCCATTTCTAAATTATTTGTCTTGGATGGATGGATGGAGCTGGAATCTTTTGGAGATGGTCTTATAGCTTTCCCAAGACTGATGGGCTGTCAGTACCTTCTTCCTGATGTTCTCGGATATCTCGTTTCCTCTCGGCATTGTTGATCTGTGTGGGTACACCTTGGCACTACAGTAGTTTGGTTGGTTTCCTCTCTCTTTTAATCTGTATGGCCCAAACCTTTCCCTAAGGATGTCTCAGATGATCGGTTTGCTCAATTG
The DNA here is from genome assembly GCF_963457725.1 of Sprattus sprattus. Taxonomy (NCBI): domain Eukaryota; kingdom Metazoa; phylum Chordata; class Actinopteri; order Clupeiformes; family Clupeidae; genus Sprattus; species Sprattus sprattus. Next base: position 8,440,873 of record NC_137927.1, on the reverse strand, counting down.
ACTAATTATTCACCCAAATAAGTTTCACTGAATCTGTTACCTGCTTGACTTTATCAATTCAGCTGGGGGTTCACTTACTTTTGAAATGGACTAATTCCATGTTTCATGTAGTTTTTCAGCTTCTCAAACAATTTCCTCTAAACAAGTACATGCAAATGATAAACATAAACCTGACATTTCATCTATGGAAAATTGGTGATAAAAAAATGAAAAATCATGGTAAAACAACAGAAAACGCTTAAGTCCTCAAGGGGTTCACATACTTTCAAGTGGCACTGTACTTTCTCTTGTGTGAGATAACTAGCCTAAGTCTAAATAAATCTTCATGTTCAATGTCGGGTAAATCCCTCCAATAATAAGCTTATATTGTATGACAATTATTTGAGCGAAACATGCATTAACACTGTTGTAATCATTTCAACATAATTCATAATTGCCATTAGCAAAGTTTCCCATTGTGGGGTTCTGGCTCACATTAAAGCAGGATGCTCAGAAATACATGCAACTTTATTAGAGCTCATTCACCTTTGTAGTTCCCCTTCTGTCCTATAGGAAGAGCTGTCTGAGAGCGTTAGTCTTACTGCACCTAACTCTATCACATGGTCGAGTCAGGACACAGCTCTGCTGCTCAGAGAGAGTGAGGAGAGAGAGAGAGAGAATGAGGAGAGAGAGAGAGAGCGCGACAGAGAGGGAGAGAGTGAGTAGTAGAGAGAGAGAGAGAGGGAGGAAAGAGATATAGTGAGGAGAGAGAGAGTGAGGAGAGAATGAGAGAATAAATACAAGTTGACACTCTATCACATGGTCTAGTACGGACACAGCTCTGCTGTTTCTGCATTTGAGTCTCTGTTTGACTTTGGCCCTTTTTGGGTCTCTAATCTTCCTGCCTTCATGAAAGCATCTTAAGAAGTGTTCTGTCTACCGTTATTGTGTGTCAAGTGTGTGTGTGTGTGTGTGTGTGATAGTGTGTGCATTAGTCAGCATATTTGGGGGGGGGGGTGTTAGCTGGCAGGTGTTAGTGTGTGTGTATTAATCAACGTGTCTTAGTGTGTGTGTTAGTTGCCGGGTGTTAATGCACACAAAATCATTTAATTAACTAATTTCCTAACATGAGCAAGGTTGTAAGTGCGAACATTGGTGGGTCAGCACAATACTGTGTATCAGCGCACAGACATGGGAGTTCCACGAGAAACTTAAATGATTTCATGTTGGGCAGAACCTCCTGCGCAAAAAAACTCTGTCTCCTCTGGTGCAAACCGCTCCATTCACAACCAGAAATGAGTTGTTTGCTCTATTGTAGAACAATTACTGAGCTCCGTGTGAACGTTTTATAAAGTATGGTCGAATGATACACTGCTAATAAAGAATGACTTCACGATCACATCCACTAATTGCTCAACGCATTTATGCTCCATTGCGCCCTGCTTTGTGTCAATAACATTATTAGATATAGATATCCTTGCCTATTCTCACTGCGTAGTTGAACATGGGCAAAGCCAATGCAGCGCTTGTTACCCAATAGATTAGGGCCCACTATGAGTCTTACTCATCACACTGCTTTGTTATCAGAGAGCAGCTTTATTGATTTTTTTTATTATTTAAAAAAAAAAAAAAAATGTACCACCAGACACTGTGCTGTGCTGTGTTTTTCTTTTTGTTCAGTGTAAGTCACCTGTCATGTTATCATCACCATCAAAATTTGCCTGGCAGCAAAACTATCAGTTGCCATGCCAGAGAGGAGCCGCTGGAAATTGGAACTGGGATTGAATTTATTTCTGTCAGAGTGAGTCAGAGATCTGACTGACAAGGCCTCCGCTGTGATGCTGGCACACACACACACACACACACACACACACACACACACACACACACAGACGTGCGCGCGCAAGCATGCAAGTAGGCAGGCACACAGACGTCCACACACTCCGTCCTATCTCATAGAAGAGGGCATGTGAAGTCAGTGTTTCTCATCTCACTGCTCCCCTCTGCTGGTTGTTTCAGGGCGTTACACCTCCGAGAGCGACATGTGGAGTTTCGGAGTGTTGCTATGGGAGACCTTCAGCCGAGGCATCTCCCCCTACACCAATATGTCCAATCAGCAAACACGCGATGAGGTGGAAAAAGGTAGGCCTTTATATGTCTTGCAGGACTTTCTGGTTCCTCACTGTTTATTCAGGCAGTAAAACCCTGCCAGCCTCTGCGGTTTTGTGGACCGGATTCTTGAGGCTTTTCTCAGAAAGGTTGGGCACAGTCACAGACAATCTGTTGTCAGAGCTTTTCTCTGAGCATGCTGGAGCAATAGATATCAGGGAAGCTCATAGTATTTTTCCATACATATATCATATGTGTCTCTGACATACGATTGCAATCTGTGTTATGAAAGCTGCTTAGAATGCGGTGTGCTTAGCTAACACACACCCTAACTGGAGGCAATGTGAGTAATTCCTTTTATTGCTTTCCCCGTTTGCAAAGTCTCTTCACTAAAGCGTGGTGGACAATGACGGGGTAAAAGACCTAAAACATCTTTCTGAAAAAAAAATATTTTCAAAACATGTTAAATATGAAGCGTATTTTTCCCACTATGAACATGACTGTATATGAACCGTATTAGAATATTTTATGTAATTTCATAACAAACGTATGTATTGACTGCACCTGTGTATTAACCGCGGTGTATTCAATGTTACATCATCCACATAAAACTAAATGTAGTTGTGGTGCAAGGGCTACTAGTCATTTAAAAGTTGTAGAGAGCGGCATTTCAAGCTAAAATGCTAGACCCTCTCCTCACATGTATGCACACATACACACACATAGGCTACCTTATTCCCACTCACAGTGAAAACCATGCATCTATTAAGCATTTATTTAGTGTTATGGTGTTGTGTAGGAATGGATGCTAAATGTTTAAGCCGAATTGTTAGATACCCTGCCAATCATTGATCTACTTTTTAATAATTTTAAATGGAAGAGTTACATTTGCATGAAATGATAGCTAGTGATTGAGATGATGTTATAGTCTTCACGATATAACTTATGTAATCATACTAGGAAAAGGTAGAAACCCACAGGGTGCCTGTGCAAGTGCATATTAACAAGTTCATATAATCAAGTTTATATTCACAAGTTCATATTCTCACATAATAACATGAGTTCATCACTCGCTAGCAGCTGCCAACTGTTAAGATAGTTCCCTTAACTAGCTAGGATAGTTGAAAAGCTATGATGGGTAGAAACCATCTGGGTGCCTGTGCAGCTTCATATTAACATTAGTTCATATAACACATGTTAGCAACTTGGAACTGTTAAAATGGTTCCCTTAATTAGAGATAGCTGGTAAAGTTCATAGCCAGGTTAACTGGCATGAGACCTCACACACCTCTTGCGGAGTTTCGTGCTCCATAGCATCCCGTTAAATGCAGTCTGGTAGGTATACACCTCACCTCTTACTTTATCATTCTGAAAGACCAACTGAGTGTGAATGAAACTATCTTATGTTGTTTATCATGTGTAAAAGGGGGGAGACTCATTCACGCTCTATCTGGTAGAGTTACTGTGCGCAATACTAACTACCAGGATTGAGAAAAGTGCTGCAGAAATTAAGCAAAATCAATGTAGAAAACCGTTGTTAATAGTCGGGAAATTATGGTCATAATATAAAAAATCTGCTCTAGGGAAAATATAATTGTATCTATTTGCTGAAGTGTCAGGAGCAATCCCAGGCTTTAAACATGCTCACGAAAGAGCAAAGAAAATATCTTGACAGTTCCACTAATTAATAAAGCATAATGTGAAAAAGCTATGTAATTATAAACATAAAATTGTGATTATAATCTGCCATCCAACACATGCACCTAACCATCGACAGAACTAGAAGTAAGCACCAAATTGCTTTCTTCTTTATTTTTCGCAGAGATATGCTACCACTAAACTGTTTAGTCCAAAAATATTTAGATAAATAACAAAATTGTTTTATCTTTTGACACGCATGTAATCTACTATGTAGATATACCTCCTCAACCTACCAACGCCAATCTCCCTTAAGAAAAAAAAAAAAAGCCCCTGGCACACAGATTCAAATTCTAAAGGTTTCTGGGGGCCTCTAGTAGTGTTTAGGGTCTCCAGATGTTACATGCCCTTTTTCCCATATACAAGTTAATTAACAGTTTGTAGCCTACTTAGTTGCATCGTAGCTCTACCTGAATATCCAGGAAATTGCTCTTTTTAATACATATTTGATATCAGTTTGTAAACGTTGTTGATGCTATAATTATGCAGCTTATGTCTCTATAATCTTTTATTTTGCCTGGCAATCGATAATGTGATTTAAATAAGCACTTTTGATATGTTACGCAAGCCTGCCTTGTTTGATTGTTGTGACCCAGTCTGACCTTTCACAACCACACACAGCTACTGCCAATAGTATCAATCCTGAGGAGTTTTTCTTCACTGTTTGTGTGGTGTTGAGCGTAGTTGCACAGCTTATGTAGCCATTTGGTGACATGTTTTGTTGAGTTAAATGATCGGCCAATTTAGTAACTGAGTGGTTAATGTTATGTTGCCAAACTGTAGAGATCAGATTAGATTAGATGTGCCTGCCAGACGTTGAACTCCCAATATGCAGGTAACATTTCAAAGAAGGAAATTAGACACACCTGAATGAGGCGTCAGTTCACCCTTGACGGCGCCTTGGCATGTGTGCATGTAACGAAAATACTGAATGAATGTGCCCTCATAATAGAAATAGTTTCATGTAATGCGAGCCTGCAGTGTGCGCCTGAACCACACCGCCCAGAAGGTTGTTTCCCAAAACTGTCATTGTGCACCATTAAATAATAGAGACTATCATTGTTAACATCCTCTCGTTTAGTTACCATGGAGGGATTATCATAATAACACACTATCGTCCATGGTCGCTGGTATAGCGCCAGAAGAGCGTTGTGTGGACGCTGGTGAACGCTGGTATCGTCGGTGATCGTCGGTGATCGTCGGAGAACACTGGTCCAAAATAAAGTTTTCAACCTGCACAAAAGTTCTCATGGAGACCAGCGTTCTTCAACGTTTAATTTTAAACGCTGGAGAAAGCTGAATAACGTTTGTAAAACGTTTACTAACGTTGCACGGGTTTGGCTATTGTTAGTCAGTCGTTACCCTAGCGTTTCTTGGTTGTTATTAATCGTTTGCTTTGCAGCAGGGCTTTGAACCGGTTCACGGAACGAAAACGAAAACCAGAAACTTTTGATGTTTTGCTAGGAACAGAAACGAAACCAGAAACTTTAAAAAAAATTATGTTCCGGATCAGAATCGTTTCCCTAAAATAATGGTAACCGGTTAATAACGTTATTTTTTCGCTGTTTCACAAGATTCCTAAATGCAATATGATTGGTGATGTTCTCTTCCGGTCGTTCACTTAGAGAACCTTGCCGCGCGCCGCCAGCTAGTAGCCTTATCTGATCAAACCTATGCACAAGATGTAGCCACCAGTCTCTCAAACTCAATCTTAAGAAGAGGTAAATATTGTACCAAGTATCTCACACATGTTTGTTTTTAAATAGGAATTCTATAAGATAGGCTACGAATTTCTAATGCATTGTTGTAAAAATCTGCAGGGTCAAGTTAATGAAATTATAGCTAAGTTGGACAGTAATCATTGGCAGTAGACTACCTGGCTATTGCCCAGCATAACCTACCCTAGTTTGTTAAGTCTTTATTTAAAACGTAGGCTAATACGGTAGTTCTCATATTTGGAATTTTTACTTTTTTGTTCAGATGGGAAGACATTGCGAGAATCCTATGCGGCAGCATTATTCATTTGACCCCGCGACTAACAAATCCAAATACAACATTGATGGATGTATGTAGATACCGATACCATTGTAGTTTTGTAATATTTGTATTGTCTCCGTTGACAAAAATGCACTGATTGGGCACTGACGAGGTTTCGCCAAATGCTGTTATGTTTTGTTTGCCCAATAAACAACATGGCATACATTTTCCTTGTCTTAACTCATGTATAATACAAAATGTCAGAATTACAGTTGCCGCATAATGTAGCCTATAGTGCTTTTTTAATGTTTAATGACAAGATAGAGACATATAAGATTATTTTAAAGTCCTAATGATCAGCCTACTTATTTGTATGTCCCGCAGCTGACATGGAACACTATTAACCGGTTCAGGAACTTTATTTTTTTGTTCTAACCGGTTCAGGAACGTCAATTTTAGGGTTGGAACGAAAACCGGAAACGTTAAAATACTGTTTCTGTTCGGAACGAACCAATTGGGAAAAAATTCTGGTTCAAAGCCCTGCTTTGCAGTGAACAACTCACTGGCGACCTGTCAAACGACCACTGAACGGACCCCACGCAGCCTGTGACTAACGTCAAATGAACAATATATGACTCCAATGAGCGTGATTTGACCGTCCATGCATTTGGGTATATAAACCGATGCTTTTTAAAGAGGGAAAAAACACAGTGCACGAGAGGATGGTTTTGTACAACAATGTATATATTTGTAGTTATCTGGCTTCAACACCAAACATATATACAAAACAAACAAACATAAATATGTACTTTAACAGTACTCAAAAACAAAGAAGAACATCAAGCAAGTACTCCTTCTCTACCTGCTTTCTTAAGACATTGCTTAAGAAAGAGGCTTGGCATTCTTCTTACTTGCAGCGCTAGTAGCAGAAGCCCCCCTTTTTTTCGTCTTGGCGGTATGATGTTCACTGTTCAGAACAATTGAATCCACTATGATTTTCCAGCGTTTTATATCCGTTTGACCATAAAACCCACACGCTAGCAAAACGCTATTCTTTCGTTATTTACACTTAAGTCACACGCTCAACACGCTCGTCTAACATTAACTAATCGCTCGTCGCGCGGCAGTGACACGTCAGCAAACGTTCGTCGCGCCAGGGACACGTCAGCACACGCTCCTCATGCATCAGTCCCACGCTGGTCACGCGTTAGTCACACGCCAGATGTGTCCACCTCGCCCTAGAATGCTCAAATTTGAACGATTAGGACGTTCAGAAAACTTTGACCAGAACGTTATGGTGTGACAGGGCCTTAAGATTGAGGACATCCACATGTAATGTTGAGAGAGTGATGTTGAGTACATTTACATTACATTTAGTCATTTAGCAGTCGCTTTTATCCAAAGCGACGTACAAAGAGAGAACAATCAAGCTACGAGCAGTAGTGACCTAGTGTAACAATAAATGCTACTTTACCTACAAAATAAAAAGTGCAGGAATGTAACTACTGTAAGTGCGAGTTAAGTACTTAGTACTAGTACTGGTGTCTAGCCCATGACCTGACAACCTACCCACCAGAACTAGTGTCTAAAGCTTTAATGCTAAGAACCGTGGGTTTTCATTTTCTGTGTGTTCTTGTGAGTGAAGTTGATGAGGTGTTTTTGCTGTGTGTGTGTGATCTTTGTCTGTTCTTGCCTGCAGGTTTCAGGCTCCCTGCGCCCAGTAACTGCCCCCCTGAAATATTCACTCTGATGTCACAGTGTTGGCAATACGACCCCAGAAGACGGCCCTCTTTTACCAAAATAAGGATGGAATTAAGTACCTTGTGCCATTAACTTACACACACACACACACACACACACACACATTCATGTATGTACACGTGTTGGCCTACAAATACTGTACACGTGTACACACACCAATGCACTTACACAGTTGCGCACAAATGCTATGAATCTATAGATTCGGGGAAACAAACACATAGTCGCAGACATGCCTATTTGAGCATTACCTCCTATCTTTTTTGAGAAGATTAGAAGAATGAACTGATGGGTCATGGGACAAAGAAGGAGACGCCACCGGTCTATAATAATTTACCTCCCACAGATGCAAAAAGGATGACAACAAACATCACTCCATGCTATAGACAGATGGATGAAGACATCAACTGACTTCCCTTTTTTCTCCATAATTGCCTAGGACTTGTCCCTTGACTCAGTCATGTAGTCGTTTTCACCTGGGCTTGGCATGCTGCGCCGCCCCTGGCTCCTGTGCCTGGTCCCCCAGGACCTGTCCCATGCTCTGTGCCTTGATGATGTGAGAGAGTGTCTGTTCTCTCACTTCTGTGTGTGTGTTTTTGTTGCAATGATGAGCCAGCGCCCAGTCACACTCACTGGGTTTCACTTGGACATGTGCCAGGCAGGCTCATACCTCTGCTGGATACCGCTGAAGAAGTGGAGGTCATCTGGAGTCAACTGCGAGAAGGATTGCAGTCTGAGCCCTGTCATTTATCTTTTAACTCCTGTTTTAAGGCATGGATATGTTTGAAAACAGAAAGTGGGGATTTTTTTATTTATTTTTTTTGGTACTTGGGTTCATCAATTGCTTTCCAGTGTTCTGACAGAGATTTCAGTAAGATTAAAACTGATACCAGTGCACAAACTTTATTAATATGCACATATTTGCCGTAACATGGATTGTGTATGGGTTCTGGAAGTGCCATAGCCTTATTAGATTTAATGGTAAAATTTTTAAAATTTTAAAAGATGAATTCCTTTTCATGCAAAATTGTATAGGAGGTTATAGATTGTATTTGTGTTTGATGTGTGATGTGTGATGTGTTTAATGTGTGAGATATTAGAAAAGTATTTTTTATTTAGATAAGATTTTGATCAGGGCACATACCTTTTTTTATCTGAGTTTGGTTGGAGCATTCCTTTGTGGTTTGTCATGTTTAGTGTGTGAATGGTTAGCGTTACATGTGTGTTTTCTTTACACCTGAATGTCTGTTTTTGTTTTTTGTACTTCTTCAGAAACATCGTTATCACACCTGATCATCAGTTTCCCAGCAGCTTATGTTTCTCTTTAATTGCTTCTCATGAAACAGACACCTCAGTGTCATTCAGGGATAGGTCACCCAAACAATAGCGCATGTACAACTGTTTTGTTTTTTAATATCATATATTTTTAATATTATAATATTAACTGAAGTAAAGATAATGAGTCTTGATGTTTGTGTGGTGGTCCTTATCTCCCTCCATCAGAGGAAACAAGTAGAACTTGAATCTCCTTGAGTCAGCTGCAGGGGGAATGCTGCGGGTTGAAGTCACCTGGTGAAATTCCAGCCCATATATTTTAGAACTTTAGATAGCTGGTGAACTTAGGTGACTTACAAGAGATGCCATTGTAACTGTTACACAGAAAAACATTTATGGCTGATCTTAAAAAAACTATAATACAAAATGATATAATGATAAATCCTCAATAATGAAGTAATTTGATGGCACAGTGACATGATCAAAGTGACATGACCTGTTTTTAAAAGCTAAAAGTTTAATTGAACTGGTTTGATACACTGGGCTTGAAGAACCGACCATTCATTGCCTGTTTAGCACGGAAGACTTCCGAACACCAACATTTCAACTTCCAAAACATTTTGCATGTTACTTCTCCAAAGCATGACCGCTTTGGTCAGGAACTCTGACATCCAGTGGGATCTGAAAATATGAAGTTAATTAGGACGTTTGTAACTTTTTTAAGTGACTGACCAAACTGACAAGCTTGTACACAAGTCCCACCAACTTGAACAATCAAAGGTTCCAAACGCATGCACACACAGACACCCAGTCAGTATTAAATAAGTTCAGGTCAGTGTTTCAGATTCTTTCACTTATTCATGCACTGTGTGAAGTAGACGAGACAATAAGAGCATGGAAGAAGCATGTTCACAGACCACCTGAGGGAGCACCCTCCTACTTCTACAGAACAAACTACAGGATGAGGGATGGGACATTTGGTACAGAGCTGTAGCCAGTTCAATGAGGCATCAAATTGTTTTGTCTACCAGACTTTCCTACATAATGGTAATCAGTTCATGATAGGCTGTTACTGCATTTAATGGATTTAGGCCAGAGGGGTCTCAAACTCCGGCCTTCTAAGCGATTTTTTTCTGGCCCTTCGGCTCCTCAGAATGTTGCAAAAAGTTAAATTGATTTAAAAGGGACACACCAACGTTTACCGCTGTCATTGACAAAGGGTTTTGTGCTTCATATTCACATCTTTCATATCATACCGCAGATAGTCGAGTCATTTTACGCAATGGAAACGTACAGTGCCCTCCGCAATTATTGGCACCCTTAGTGAATGTGCCCAAAACAGGCTATGAAAAAATATTTGTTTGCTGTTTATCCTCTTGGTCTTTCACTCAAAATATTTACAAAAATCTTACCTTTTCATTTCAATAAAATTATTGAAAGAAAACTTTTTTTTTATTATTAAATAAATACTATTCTCCTAAACAGGTGTGCCACAATTATTGGCACCCCTTAATTTAATGTTTTGAGCAGCCTCCCTTTACCAAGATAACAGCTCCAAGTCTTCTCTTATAATGCGTGATGAGGTTGGTGAACACATGGCACAGACCTGAGACCATTCCTACATACAGTATCTCTGCAGATCCTTTAGATTCTGAGGTCAACACATTTGCAGATTCGGCTTCAGCTCTTCCCACAGTTTTTCTATGGGGTTTAGGTGATGGCCATGGCCAGAGATGGGCAGTATTTCAATTACTTGTATTTGAAATACTATTTAATTTACTTTTGAGTATTTTGTAATTTGTATTTGATAGGGCCGATAAAAAAATCGAATGTAATTTGTAACAAAATACTTTAGAGTGGAGTAATTTTGTATTTAAAATACTCAAAATACTTTCTTCAGTGTTTAGGCAGAAGGAGATTTTTTTTCTGTTGGATTCTACCACTAGACCATCTGATCTGCCTCTGAATGTCATTGTCGATTCAGGCATCAGACAATTTGCCAAAAGTGGTGCTTCTTATGGCCCGCCCCTTTTTGGGGCGAAAAGGAAATCACCCCAGATCTCTCTCATTGACTCTGATGTTGAATCAATTTTTTTTCACAAAACAGGGCACAGGTCGAAAACTTAGATAGCTGTCTTGATGCTTGTCAATTTATCTTCATTAGTACACCAACTAAAAGGAGGTTCTTTCAAAGAGCGAATCGAGTTGTTGCCCTGAACGTTAGCCATCTTGACATAATTTGACTTGATCAAAGCCATATGATGTCCTTATACGCAATTACGTATGACGAAAGCATGGTGGGTATAGCCCTCCCGGAAGCCATAGAGATTGCAATGAGAGCCTTGTTTTGTGAAAACATGAGTCACACAGCTGCTGCCTGCAAAAATATATATATACAAAATCAATCAAGTTGTTGTCTTTTATTAGCTTTGCTGAGTTACACTGACATTCTGTGACTGTTCTTCCTTTTTTTACTGGGTTCACCAGAGCTTTGTGTATATTATATAGCCCTGTAGCCAGGGCCCATAGACATATGTCAATCTAAATAGTCTGAATAGCCAAGTCAAATTGCCAAAAATACTGATGTTTACCTACTATATTCAGCGAAAAAATACGTGGAATATGTGTGCTGGGGCAGGGGCGTGGTGGCGGCGGTTACAAACATGAAAAAAAGGATACGGGACTCAAATGTTTGGGAACCACTGCCTTACAACACTGACAAGGGCCCGTCATAATAGCCTGCACCTGGGCCCGTGATAACTACGTTACGCCACTGAATAGCCCAAACCTGAATGTTCTGCTATACCAAATTGAGAGAAAACTGAAAATTCAGAAAAAGTATTTCCTGTATTTTAAAAATACAAAATACATGTATTGTATTTTGTTACGTTTTCTGGCAACAGTATTTTGTATTTTATTTTGATACATTTATTTGAAGGGTATTTTGTATTTTGTATCAAAATACATTTTGATGTATTTTTGCCCATCTCTGGCCATGGCAAAACCTTTATTCTGCTGTTGGTGAACCATTTTTGTGTTGATTTTGAGGTGTGCTTCGGATCATTGTCCTGCTGGGAGGTCCAACCACGGCCCATTTTAAGCTTCCTAGAGGGGGGCTGTTAGGTTTTTATTTAATATCTGCTGATATTTCATGGAGTACATGATACCATGTATCCTAACAAGATGTCCAGGGCCTTTGGAAGAAAAACAGCCCAACAACATCAGAGATCCGCCACCATACTTCAATGTGGGTATGGGGTGCTCTTCTGTATGGCTATCTTTCTGTCTACGCCAAACCCACCTTTGATGTTTGTTGCCAAGAAGCCTTATTTTGGTCTCATCTGACCATATAACTCTAATATAAAAGTCTGACTTACATTTGGCAAACTGTAGGCACTTTAGTTTGTTGTTGATTGACAGCAGAGGCTTTTTTCTGATAACCCTCAAAAACAACTTGTGGTGATGTAGGTGCAGTCTGATGGTAGTTTGGAGACTTTCTGACCCCAGGACTTAACTAACCTCTGCAATTATCCAGCTGTAATCCTTGGAGATTCTTTTACCAGTCGAACCATCCTCCTCACGGTGCGTGGGGTTAATTTACAGATAGGTCCTCTTCCAGGCTGATTCCTGACATCTCCTGTCGCTTTTAACTTCTTAACTATTGCCCTGATTGTGGAAGTGGGTATTTCCAACTGTTTAGATATTTTCTTATTTCCCTAAATCCGGATTTCAGCAGCTCAACAACTTTTTGTCGCACTTTGACACTGAGTTCTTTTGTCTTTCCCATCTTGATGAATGACTAAGGGTATTTGGCATGTGTCACTTCATATTTATACCTCAGTGAAGCAGGAAGCCATGGTTGACCACTTAAGAGTTCCTAATGAAACAGGTGAACTCAAAAATGTTAAACAAGACTGGTAATATACTTCAGATAGATTTTAATTATAGGATTTTCTAGGGGTGCCAATAATTGTGGCACCCATGTTTTGGAGAAAAATATTTTATGTAATGTCAAAAAGATTATTTCTTTCAAGAATTTTACTTCGATGAAAAGGTAAGATTTTTGTGAATATTTTGAGGGAAAGACCAAGATGATAAACAGCAAAGATATATTTTTTCATAGCCTGTTTTGGTCACATTCACTAAGGGTGCCAATAATTGTGGAGGGCACTGTAATTGAAGTCAGCAAGTAATGGGTTACTACACAACACCTGAAACTTTCAAGTTCTATTTGCGTTAATAACTGTTTTTTCTTAGCTGAAGTCACGACATGGCAACAAAATCATTAAAAATAGGTATTTTGCAGGAATGTATTCTGTTGTTTTGACAAGTAAGCGAATAATAAGCGCGAAAATGTATAGTCCGGCAGTCATTATCGGAAAATAAATCTAGCTGTGATTCAAAGGCAAACGTGTCAGTGCGTATTCTGTGGCTCTGGACGGGAGTACTGACATAATGCTCAGCTTGCGATTTATTTCCGTTGTGTTAACAACCAGTTCAAAGAGACAGAGAAATTACTTTGTGTAAAAACATTCACAGCTAAGGATGTATTTGAGCAACTGTGTGACGCAATTGACCGTGCTGGTCTGTCATGCAAGTCGCTCCGAGGAATAACAACAGACGGTGCACCATCATTGATCAGAATGTAAACTATTCATTTTGAATTACTATAGATGGAAAGATGCTGTATTTTTGGCAAACAATGAAATACTTTACTTGAAATATATTAAATATAAATACATTAATTTTATAAAATAAAATAATTTTAGACTTTTGCTGAAACTTTATTCAGTTTTCTGTTTTGTTTGTTTGCAGCCTTGTCACCAACTATACAAAAGTGGTGCAGTACAGCGTTTGCTTTGAAATGTGCATGTATGAAGGAAAAAAATCTATGTAGTTGTCAATGAAGATATTATCCCACTATTACTGCGATGTAAGTCATGGGCTATCAATGAGACAAAGTCATCCAAAAAAGCAACTATAAGAAACACCATTATCCATAGATTGTCTTGCAGTTGCATTGCCCAGGATTTGAAACTCATCTCTCAACTCACTGAGGTCAGCTACTTGTTTTTAAACAACACTTAACATTCTACCACTCACCAAAAGCCAACAGATTAAAAAATATGGCCCCCCACTGACAAGACTGGACACTCTTTGGCCCCCAGGTAATTTGAATTTGAGACCCCTGACTAAGGCCAACTCTTCAGAAGATGTAGTAGCCACACCCATACACAAGCCTAATATATAAATATCTGGCATAATGGTTGCACTGAACAATACACAAAACACTTTACTAATCAATACACAAAACACATCACTAATCAATACACAAAATGTATCACTAATCAATACACAAACACATCACTCATCCTTACACAAAGACATTAGTATATGCGATATGTATGCAAATATGTGTTGCACAAGTGTTGCAATGTTTATTTTTAATTTACCTTTTGCTATTAAGTTGATATTAGGTAAGATGCTAAAGTCCATTTAATCTCATTCCTCAAAGCAGTTACATTTGCTAAATAAATTCTACTAAGATGTTTGAAGAGTGATATTCCCTACTGCCTCAGCGTAATGATAAGACAGAGAGACAGCAAGCCACTCAAGAAGAAAATAAGTGGGCTGAGTCTTTTGTGCCATAATCCTCTTACTTCAGCCCTTTGGCTTGGATGCAAGCTACTGACACCACTAAGGCTTCAACAGGCTGGGAAAGGACTGGAGTGGATAGAGTAGCTGGTTGTTAAGACTAGAGTAGCTGGTTGGTAAGTGGTAACTGGATACACCAACATTGTCTTTTGTCTTTCATAAGAAATTGGTAGGCCCTGAGGGTTTCGTGTCAAATACATAGCAGTTGGGTATTGACAGTGCAGGTGCCTGCTGTTTTGTTGGTCGGGATAGACTACATGTCTCCTGTTCAGCTTCAGGAGAGCCATTAATAAGCAAATTCTGTACTTTAAGTATGGGCCAGTAACTTTTGAATCTTCTTGATTAAGTGTCCATTCATATTCTATTATAATTGGGTGTTATGGTTAACATGTCCATTGCATTGAATTTACTGACATTTTGACTGAAATGTAGCCCATCACCACAAATTTGTTTTACTGCAAACCCATTGCAGAAGAATTTTTTGATAATTTGTATCTCCTTCTTGACAGGACATTTTATTGAGAAGATACCAAGACACTTATAGGCTCTTATTTTGAATCTGATATAGTAACTTGCCATTATTATTAAATTAGCCATATGTGAATATTTAGTACAGTATAATACATCCCCCCTGAATTTTTATACATATCACTTTGGTATGGTGAATCATCCCAGGTGGATGACTTTGTCAGTTTTAACTTTCTCTACCATCAAGGCCCTATGAGTCACCTGTGAACTTTTTGTTTGTGTCTTTACAATAAATCCTTCAGGCAGAACCTGTTTGGTGGTTTAATGGAGCTTTGTGTTGTGTTAGAGACAGTTGCTACTCTGTGATTAGGCACATCCTGCCAACTAGAGAAGGTATGAGGATCCAGCTCACACTGAGCCGCAGAGGCCTTTCCAAGGGTCAGCCGCTGTCACCTTACAAACATCATCAAGGACAAGGGGGAATGAATGTGAAATGAATTACCAGAAAGGATTCAGCCAGTGCTGGTCACTGCATAACAATTCTCCTGAAAGGTTTCTCGATTTTCCACTGGTGTAATAGAGCAGAGATGGATGGAAGAGGGTAGATGGAGATGACCTCTGTAGGGAGGCCCCTGGAGATGACCTCTGCATGGAGCTATGGCCCCTGGAGATGACCTCTGCATGGAGCTATGGCCCCTGGAGATGACCTCTGCATGGAGCTATGGCCCCTGGAGATGACCTCTGCAGGGAGCTATGGCCCCTGGAGATGACCTCTGCATGGAGCTATGGCCCCTGGAGATGACCTCTGCATGGAGCTATGGCCCCTGGAGATGACCTCTGCATGGAGATGTGGCCCCTGGAGATGACCTCTGCATGGAGATGTGGCCCCTGGAGATGGCTTATGCACAGAGCTGTGGTGGTGAAGGACTAAGACATCAGGCCGCACAGATAGAATAGAAGAACTTTTGTGTTATTTGGTAAAAATAGTTTATGACTCTTCAACTTCCTGGCCAACTTATTCCATTTCCATTTCAGAAATATACATTGATAGGAAAATGATTGATGAATGAGTGTGTGAACCTAAATATTTGTGTATTTATTTGTCACTTATTAAATGGAGGGGACAAAACAAAACTATCTACTGGTTGACCAGCCAACATTTGCAAAGGTCTTGTCATCAGGCTTCGCCCAATGGTGGGCCACAATTCCGTTTACTTCGTGTGTCCTATCTCCTCAGCTGTAGAAAACAATCAGGCATCATATGTCCAGTCATTTACCATAGCACTCATTTGCCCAAGGGCGTAGGTTTGCATAGGGTCCATAGGGACTAGTCACGACCAAAGTTTGGGAAAGACAAAATAGTCCCCGACAATATTTTGTTAAATTGAGAAATAAATATTTCCACCCAGAGAGTAAGAACCTATCAAGAAGCCCAGGTCGCTGTTGGTTAGCTAGTAGGAAAACTACCCACAAAGTGCGAACCTGCTAGCCTTACATCGCCACCCATCGTTTCTACAATGGAAACATGTTTTGAAAGTTTAAAGTGTGTAGAGCATGTAACTTGCTTGCATTAAATCTATCCCTAGCGTCTGCAATCTTTCGACCAGTGTGTTAGCAGCATGGTCTTGTTGAAGCCAGAAGGATAAAGCTAACCTACCCACATAATGGGACCATGCTAGTTTTATCCTAATACCAGCAGGCTAGCAACTCAAAAATGTCTCGACCAATGCCAGCAGTCAACTAAGCATGGTTAGTGATTATTGAATTGATGAATTGCTGTGCAGGAAAAACAGCAGCCTGAAGCTACAAGATGTAGAGCAGGGTGATGATTAATCCGCATAAGGGGTTCAGATGAGACGTTGAATTGTCCATTTTGGTAAAGATTGCATTCAAATGCTGTTTTTTAAGGGATGTTTAGACAATGTTACCCATGAATGTTATCATTCACACTGGCTATTTTGAGAATACATGTTATAGCATGTTATAGTAGTAAAAAGGTGCAATAAATGGTGGTGCTGCAGGGTAGTGTCCCTACCATTGCTGAGACCAAACCTACGCCCTGGCATTTGCCCAGGGCTCCTACAACAGTGGCATGAACCCCTGTAGGTTAAGTGTTGTGATTCTCCATGAGCAACGGGGGCCTAAACTACCACCTCCACCTCAATTATAATAATAATATTATATATACAGCCGCGGAAAAAATTAAGAGACCACTTCAAAATGATCAGTTTCTCTGGTTTTACTATTTATTGGTATGTGTTAAAGGCACCCAGTGCAACTTTATGTAAACATTCAATGAAAAATAAACATTCAATTTCTAGTCTTTTTTGCACGTAGTAACTTTCAATAACTCCATACCATTACATATCGACATTCAATGAGCAAAGATGAGACGTCGTTGTGTGGTGAGAACTGATAGAAAATCGTAAACAACAACAATCGCCGGTGGGGAGAAGCCATTTTTCCATTGACTGGAACCTGCTTTATTTATTGTAGGTTACCCAAAAATAAAGAAAATGGCGGCGATTGTTGTTGTTATCGATTTTCTATCAGTTCTCACCACACAACGACGTCTCATCTTTGCTGCTTGAATGTCGGTATGTAATGGTATGGAGTTATTGAAACTTACTACGTGTAAAAAAGACTAGAAATTGAATGTTTATTTTTAAGCCTCGAAAGTTGCACTGGGTGCCTTTAAAGTAAAATGTACATTTTTGTTTTATTCTATAACCTACTGGCAACATTCCTACCAAATTTCAAATAAAAATATTGTCATTTAGATCATTCATTTGCAGAAAAATGACAATTGGTCAAAATAGCAAAAAAGATGCAGTGTCTTCAGATCTCGAATAATGCAAAGAAAACAAGCTCATATTCATTTTTAAATGACACAATACTAATGCTTTAACTTAGGAAGAGTTCAGAAATCAATATTTGGTGGAATAACCTTGATTTAAAATCACAACTTTCATGTGTCTTGGCATGCTCTCCACCAGTCTTTCACATTGCCGTTGGGTGACTTTATGCTACTCCTGGCGCAAGAATTCAAGCAGCTCGGCTTCTTTTCATGGCTTGTGACCATCCATCTTCCTCTTGATCACATTTCAGAGTTTTTTTATGGGATTCAGGTCTCGAAATTGGGCTGGCCATGACAGGGTCCTGATCTGGTTGTACTCCATCCACACCTTTACTGGCCTGGCTGTGTGGCATAGAGCATTGCCCTGCTGGAAAAAACACTTCTCAGAGTTGGAGAACATTGTCAGAGCAAAAGGAAGCAAGTTTTTCTTCCGGGACAACGTTGTACTTGGCCTGGCTGAGGTTTGTAAAAGACCATAAGGATTGAACCAAAGCGGACTGGAGGTTCTTCTAAGTTCGTCTTCTCTGATGAGTCCAATTTCACAGTAGGTGCAAGACTCTGTGGCTTGTAGGCCTCTCCAGGTCTCCGTCTAACCATCAGACGACCATGTGTTGGGCAAAGCTGAAAATTGGACTCATCAGAGAAGACGAACTTAGAAGAACCTCCAGAACCTCCAGTCCGCTTATTCATGGGTAACGCTGTATATATTTTTTTACAATAGTCAGGTCACACATACTCTGATTAATTCTTTGCTGTGTAATTGTCAGATTGAAAAGTTCAGCGTGTTTTGGCCGTGTACACTCGTATATGGGCCATTCTACCGAATTCGTGTAATATGCAGTCCCTCAACAATAAAAACTATTTACAAAACAATTAGGTATTTAGGCATAGATATTTAATTAGAAAATGTTATGGTCTATATAAACCCAATGCATTACATGAGATAGTGATAAGCTAAATATATACAAAATCATCATTTATAGGGTACTTTCTATTGGGAAGTAGCTGTCCCCAACCCTGACATCTAAATTTCAATGCCTTTAAATAACACTTTTCAATTTTTTTAGATTTTTTTCAATGATTTAATTTCAAAGATCTTTATGATTGGGTTGAAACAGAACTTGGAATATTTAGATTTATTGTGGGTTTAATTTTTAAATCAATTTT
Source organism: Sprattus sprattus (assembly GCF_963457725.1). Classification (NCBI taxonomy): domain Eukaryota; kingdom Metazoa; phylum Chordata; class Actinopteri; order Clupeiformes; family Clupeidae; genus Sprattus; species Sprattus sprattus. Next base: position 8,421,930 of record NC_137927.1, on the reverse strand, counting down.
CTATACTCAAAAAATCATGTCCCTAGTTTTCATGTCACTACCGAAACACAAGAGTTTTAGTCCATTGGCTGAGCCTGTGTTTTAGCCACGACTCTGCATTTTTGACCATGCAGTGACACTGCATCTCTGACCCTCATGGTTGAATGGTAAGTAGCTAAATCCCATAGTTTTTATATAAATGTGTTCCAAAGTCTGAAAATCGACGTGTAACCTTAAGAATTGTCACTACCGAAACGCATGTTTTCTTCAATTAAGTAAACCTTTTGGGGTTTCATGGAAAATCGTATGTTTGTATGTGTGTTCACCTCTTCAAAGATGTGTTTGCATGCCGTGTGCTTGTTAGAATTCTTTATTAATGCTTAAAGTTAGCTAGAATTGTCACTACCGAAACAGTCACTACCGAAACATATGGTAGTGACCTGATGATTTCAGTAGTGACAAAATGAAATGGTAAGTAGTTCAATCCCATCATTTTTAAATAAATGTGTTGTGTGGACTAAAGGGCGACCCAGAGCACCTTTTGGAAGATTTTGGGAGAGAAATGAACATCCATCCAACAGTGCAGTCACTACCGAAACACTGGATGTCACTACCGAAACAGTGCAGCACTACCGAAACACAGGATGTTTTGTAAAAAATTAAGTATATTGAGTAATCAACTAAAATGTTATGATACTGATTGGATTAATGTATGTTCAATTTCATCAATTAACAACTCTGGAATCAATATGATCAGTATTTTGCATTTTACAAAGAAATATTGCACTTAGATTTTGATGAATTGTATAAATTGAACTTGAAAATTTGATAAAAAATTCATTTTTATGGATTTCATTGTGAAAACCTTCAAGAAATATTTGTAAAAATACTCTTCAGAGAAGGGAAGGAAACACAATCTGAACAGGTGAATAATAATACTTTTTTACTATAGTAAATGTGATGTTTCGGTAGTGACAATTTTTGGAAGAGGAAAAACATTCCAACACATTCTGAAAATACAATATAAAAATTGACTGTTCTTTTACTAGATAAGTGTACTTTAGATATGGTACAATATACATACGGACAAAGTTTTGGGAATAAAACATAAAAAAAATAAAAATATTTCCGACCTGACTTTGCACCAATTCGGTAGAATGGCCCATATCACTCATCACCATGTCATCAGGTGTGGTGTGTCGTGACCATTTGATTAAGTCTTTCTGATTCCAACCGCAGGACACGAAACAGTGTCATGGCAACACCCCAGTTTCACCCTCACCATAGATAACTCCTTGGTTGCCCCCTCTCCTCAGGTTAAAAGCCTGGGTGTCGTCCTTGACAGCACCCTATCATTCCATACCCACATCAACAACACCATCCGATCTGCCTACTTTCACATCCGCAATATCAACCACCTCCGCCCCTCACTCACTCCCAAAACCGCCGCAATCCTGGTTCACTCCCTTGTCACTTCCCGCCTGGACTACTGCAATTCCTTTCTCTATGGTCTCCCACACAAACTCCTCCATAAACTTCAACTGGTACAAAATGCTGCTGCCCGTATCGTCACTGGGACGCCATCCATCAGTCACATCATCCCTGTTCTACATCAACTCCACTGGCTTCCCATTAAACACCGCATTAACTACAAAATCCTCCTCCACACATTTAAGGCAATGCATAACCTCGCCCCTCCATACCTCTCTGACCTCCTCCACATCAATGTCCCTACCCGGTCTCTCAGGTCTGCCTCCTCCATCACCCTGACCGTCCCCCGAGCCCATCTGTCCACCATGGGATCCAGAGCCTTCAGCCGCTCTGCCCCTCACCTCTGGAACTCCCTCCCCCCTGACATCAGGAACATTGACCCTAACTCAATCTCTCTTTTTAAAACACACATAAAAACACACCTGTTTAGGCAGGCCTATAACCTGTAAAGGTCCTGCCAACTGAAGTTGTTGCTGTATTATGTATTATTCAATGTTTTATTCACTGTTGTAAGGCGACCTTGGGTTTCTTGAAAGGCGCCCTATAAATAAAATATATTATTATTATTATTGTATTACAATAGAGTCTCTTTAGAGGACTATAAATAGCTGGGATTGTGTGAGTCAAATCAAGTGTTAATCAAAAGTGACTTTGATTTGAGATGGGTGAAATTTTAAAAGATAAGCTGATGTTGCTTAAATTCCATTCCCGATTTAGAGATGCAATGGGAACAGAAATGGAAAAGACACAATAGGTTACTGTTTCAGCATAATGCTCGTTCAGCATATCATATAAATATGATCAGTGTGTGTTTTGCCTGTACGGTTGTCATTGTTCATTGAATATTCATGAGGTGGGCCTGTATTTGATCGAGTAAATGTAGTCAAAGCCCACTGCAGTTTGTTCTTTGCCAGGACAGTGACAGTGCAAACAGTGGCAGTGTAAAATGTGCTTGTTATTTGATCGCTGTTTTCACCCACACTGAGGGGGTGGAGAAGAGACGTTGTTCTGTTCCAACAAACTTAATGAGATGGAAATGCCAGATAGAATAACTCGTGTCTGCACCTGTCAACCTGGTTCAACCACATTCAGGCAAAGGAAGGTCTCGTGATTATGATGATGATGATCATGTGTGTTCATATAGAAAGAAAGCGCACTGCCAAGATACAGTGGGGAAAATAAGTATTTGAACCCCTGTTGATTTCACAAGTTTGGCCACTTGCAAAGAAATGTGTGATCTATAATTGTAATGGTATGTGTATATTAACAGTGAGAAACAGAATATCAACAAAAAAATCCAGAAAAATACATTTTATAACATTTATGACTTTATTTGTATTTGATGCAAAAAATAAGTATTTGAACCCCTAGCAAAAATGACTGACAAAAAATGACTTAGTACTGTGTGGAATAACCCTTAGTGGCAAGCACAGACGTCAGACGTTTCTTGTAGTTGGTCACCAGGTTTACACAAATCTCAGGAGGGATTTTGGTTCACTCCTCTTTGCAGATCCTCTCCAAATCTTTAAGGTTGCGTTTTCAATGGGAGGGAATGAGGGAATGAGGTTCAAGCCCAATATTCCACGTTACATGGCCCCATCCATAGTCCCCTTGATGCGGTGGAATCGTCCTGTACCCTTGGCAGAGAAACAGCCCCAAAGCATAATGTTTCCACCTCCATGCTTGATGGTGGATATGATGTACTCTTGGGGTCATATTCAGCATTCCCCCCCCTGTCAAACACGGCAAGTCGAGTTGATGCCAAAGAGCTTGATTTTGGTATCATCTGACCACATTCTGTCTCCCAATCCTCCCTAGAATCATTCAAGTGTGCAATGGTAAACTTCAGATGGCCCTGTACATGCGCTTCCTTGAGCAGGGGGACCTTGCGAATGCTGCAGTACTTCAAAAAATGACGGCGTGGTGTGTTGCCAATGGTTTTCTTGGTGACTGTGGTCCCAGCTGCCTTGAGATCATTCACAAGCTCCCCCTGTGTAGATCTGGGGTTATTCTGCACCTTTCGAATGATCACTGATACCGCACGAGGGGATATCTTGCATGGAGCCCCAGACCTAGAGCGATTAACATTTGTTTGGTGTTGCTTCCATTTACGAATAATCGCACCAATAGTTGTCTGCTTCTCACCAAGCTGCTTGCCAATGGTTTTGTAGCCCATTCCAGCCTTGTGCAGGTCTACAATCTTATCTCTGACGTCCTTGGACAACTCTTTGGTCTTGCCCATGGTGGTGAGGTTGAAGATGTGAAGTATGATTCTTTGGACAGGTTTCTTTTATAAACGTCACCAGTTGAGATCAGGTGTACCTTGTTAGACCTAATGAGGACTAATCTGTGTGCTTCTTGGGCACATAACTGGTCATTGTGAGCCAGAATTCTTGCTGTTTGCTTGGGGGTTCAAATACTTATTTTTTGCATCAAATGCAAATTAAGTCATAAATGTTATAAAATGCAGTTTTCTGATTTTTTTGGTTGATATTCTGTTTCTCACTGTTAAAATACACCTACCAATACAATTCTAGATCACACATTTCTTTGCAAGTGGCCAAACTTGCAAAATCGGTAGGAAAATATTCAAAAGTATATTGTCATCTGTTATTGACAAACATGTCTCCTACGTGGCAGGTGCACAGCACATGTTGCTGAGAAATAGTGATTCCTGATAGCAGATAGTTTCCTGATGGCATGCTGAGCCTCGTGCAGCAGGGGGGAGGGGCCAGTGTGCATGTGTGTGCATGTGTGTGTATGTGTGTAAGCTACACGTGTATTCTTTGGAAGATGTTTAGCCAACGCAGTCTTGTGAGACAAAAAGACGCAGGACGCATCTTGCCTTGCTTTATAAATCACAGACAGTAGAATGTGCCTTGGGCTGTGTCGGCCAATTCAGGCGGATATTGTGAAAATATACATTGGACCTCTACATTTTTTGTATGTGTGTGGGGGGGTGTTTACGTTTGTCTGAAAGAAACGTCTCTGTTGGGCTGGGGGTAACCTGCAGAATGAAAGGCAAATGCACCAAGACAATCCTCCAGCTCCTCAGTGTTTCTGTGTGATGCAGTCCCCCATTCCAAATCTTTGCACAAGGCTGCCATCAATGACATGATGGTTGCGGGTGTGGAAATGGTGTATTCATCAAATGCACCCAAGCGCAAATACGTGTTCGTGTTAACAGCCCAAACAATGATATGCTGTATGTCTGGGCCTTTATGTAAGCTATAGAGAGCCACAGCCTCTAAACACATACAGTGCCCTCCGCAATTATTGGCACCCTTTAGTAAAGATGAACAAAATGAGATGCTAATAAATTAGTTTTTTATTTATCCTCATGATCTTTCATTCAAATTATTTCTAAAAATCAAACCTTTAATTCAAGTAACATAATTGAAAGAAACATAAAATTCTTATAATGAAACAAATATTTTTCTCAAAAACATGTGAGCCACAATTATTGGCACCCCTTTATTTAATACTTTGTGCAGCCTCCATTTGCCATGATAACAGGTTGGTGAACACATTGCACGGGATCTGAGACCATTCCTCCTTACAGAATCTTTCCAGATCATTAAGATTCCGAGGTTGACGCTTCTGGACTCTCCTCTTCAGCTCCTCCCACAGATTTTCAATGGGGTTTAGGTCAGGGGACTGTGATGGCCATTGCAAAAGCTTTATTCTGTTGTCGGTGAACCATTTCTTTGTGGATTTTGATTTGTGCTTTGGATCATTGTCTTGTTGGAAGGTCCAACCACAGCCCATCCTAAGCTTCCTCGCAGAGGCTGTTAGAATTTCTTTTAAAATCTGCTGGTATTTCAAGGAGTCCATGATACCATGTATCCTAGCAAGATGCCCAGGCCCTTTGGATGAAAAACAGCCCCACATCATCACAGATCTGCCACCATACTTCACAGTAGGCATGATGTACTTTTCTCTATGGCTGTCTCTCTTTCTACGCCAAACCCACCTTTTGTCTCTTTTACCAAACAGCTCCATTTTGGTCTCGTCTGACCACATTACCCGGTCCCATGGAAAGTCCCAGTAGCGTCTGGCAAACTGTAGGCGCTTAAGTTTGTTTGTGATTGACAGAAGAGGCTTTCTACTGGCAACCCTCCCAAACAAATTGTGGTGATGGAGGTGGCGTCTAATGGTGGTTTTGGAGACTTTCTGACCCCAAGACTCAACTAACCTCTGTAATTCTCCAGCTGTGATCCTTGGAGCTTCCTTTGCCACTCGAACCATCCTCCTCACGGTGCGTGGGGTCAATTTACAGATGGGCCCTCTTCCAGGGAGATTTCTTACATTTCCTGTCGCTTTGAACTTTTTAAGTATTGCCCTGATTGTGGAAATGGGCATCTTCAACTCTTTAGAAATTTTCTTGTATCCTTTTCCTGATTTCTGCAGGTCAACAACTTTTTGTCGCACTTCAACACAATATTCTTTTGTTTTTCCCATCTTGATGAATGACTAAGGATATTTGGCCTATGTCACCTCATATTTATACCCCAGTGAAACAGGAAGTCATGTTTGACCATTTAAGAGTTCCTAATCAAACAGGTGAACTTACAAATGTAAAACAATACTGGTAATATACTTCAAATAGATGTTAATTATAAGATTTTCTATGGGTGCCAATAATTATGGCACCCATGTTTTGGAGGAAAATATTTTATTTAATGTCAAAAAACTAAAATTATGTCAATAATTTTACTTCAATGAAAAGGTAAGATTTTTGTGAATATTTTGAGTGAAAGACCAGGAGGCTAAACCGCAAAGACATATTTTTTCATAGCCTGTTTTGGTCACATTCACTAAGGGTGCCAATAATTGCGGAGGGCACTGTAAGCGTGCTGTGTTAACCTTTGTTTCTGACTTGATTACTACTTTTTCTTTGTCACTTTTTATATTCTTTCGTGGCTCACATGTCATCATATTATGAACACAGTTACATTCTTCTGAAAGTTTTTCCTGATGGGAATTTCAGCCTTTAACTTGAATGGGGACATGAAACAAAAACAAAAAAACAGGATTATTTGAGACAGGTGGAAGTCTCCAAAATGAAACAAAAAGGTTTATGAGTGTTCATACATTCATGGATCCAACATGGTGCTTTTACAGGATGTTACCCAGAATCAGTGTTTGAAACCGCTGAAGAGGCCTTAAATACGCTAATGTGCTCAGGTGGTGTGGTTTGACCATGTGACCATGGTATCTATTTCACCCCTCTAGATCAATCAGACTTGTTTTTCATTACTAATAAACTTCTAGTAGTAGTCATGCTGAAGAATTGTACCTGCCCCTATGAATGAACCAGGTATCTTAGTCACATCGGCAACGTGCTGGGGGTGCTGGACAGTATGTGCTGCTGCATTGTTAGAGCCTACATAAATCTGCGAGGGACATGTTTTGTGTTTCCTGTTTTCGCTATCATTTCCATCAGCCTCAGATAGCATCTCTCCACTCTATCTCAGACAAACAAAAGGGAGCTGTTTCGAAGATCAGAGCACCTGAGGAGTGCACAAGTAAAGGCCCCTGAGTATCTCCCATTTGACGTTGGTGTATTTCTACATTTTTTGTGCACCTTTTACAAATGGCGCCAGGTAGAGTCTCTAGAGTCTCTTACATGATAGGTGAAAAGGTCAAGCTGACAAAAAGGCTTAACAGCTACCAATTGTTTTAAGACAAAACATTTGGGTGTATCAACATGCCTGATGATTTTTCCTTGTATGCATTAACCTCCTATTGTGATTGCTGTATCAGCATACCATGCATTCCATACATTCACATGCCAAACATTCATACCTCAAACTTGGTAAGACAGTGTTTTAACACCAACTACATTAAGACAGGACAGGCACCTTCCTATTAAATTCTGAGAGACAGAATATGGTCAGTATAGCTGGCTGTTGGTGTAAACGCTGTAACTCTATACTTGACAAAATTCCCCTATGCTGTTAATATTTAAGAAGGCAGAGAGATTTACTTTAAACACTGTAATAAGGATTAGGAATCCTCTTAGATCAATTTAAACAACCTGCCCTCAAACTCCAGACTGAAATGATCAAGGAATGAATCATAATCACTGTGTTCAGTCCAAGATCAACATCCATCACACAATATATCAGGAGCACTGGAACCACCAAAGCACCAAAATGATCTGGCTACATTCCATAAGGGTAGTCTTGGCTCCACATTGCTCAGCTGACAGGCCATAAGGGCAGCACCTGAGTATTGAAGAGAGTGTAGTTCTGTCGAGCGTAGGTATGGACACATTGTTCATCCTCATAGTCAGTAAATTAACTCACCTGCTATGCTCGTCCGTCACCCTTTTTTGCAAATCGCAGGTTCATCTGACGAGACGTGTATTTTGGATGTTGCACAAGTGATTGCTATCAGTACAGCACATTGGCCTTGCCAGTGGCAGCATGTGATGTGCAATTGTCTTCTCATGTGAAAGCGAGCTAATCGCTTGATCAGTGGCATGTACTGTACTGATGCTGGTTATCAGGGTGTTCAGTAGGCACTCCTCACTGTCATTGCCAGTCATGTGTCTTGCCTTCTTTTCTGAAAGGCTATCTCTCCTTCACCCCTCTGTTTTCTTCCTGCTAGCTCTCCTAGAGCAGTCTGTCACAGAAGTGTTTCCAAAATGCAACTTTCCACTACTTCTTGTCACATGAGCGCACAATGGTGATTAGAGAATAGTTTCACCTGTTAAGTGGTTCGACTTTGCCCAGCAGGAGATGCTTCAAGAGATTTGGGAGTACTGGGTTTAAAACTGGTTCTTCTCTAATGTGGTTTTGTTCATTCTTTGTTTTCCTTAATGTATCCATCAAGTATTTATCTCCCATTCTCAACACCATTGTTATTTAATATTATAATATAATACATAACGATGTTTGGAAGATACCATGTTTACCATGTTCTGCAAGTCGTGTGGTAGCCCTGAACTGCACAATTAAACTCACCATGCTCATTTACGTTGGTAGCAAACAGGTGGTCTTTCGTCAGCCATGGTCATCATTACTTTTTCTTTTATTTGTGAACAAGAAGCTCGGCTTAAACCAGCGTGATGCAACATTCATTAAAAACACATTCCCACGTGTTTTGCTGAAGGAAGTCCGTTTCTTCCAATGAGATATTTGGAAGCCCATAAACACACACACACACACACACACACACACACACACACACACACACACACACACACACACACACACACACACACACACACAGCTACAGCAAAGCGTGAGTGTTAATAAATGCACTGTTCCAACCCACTGAAGAGACCTTAAATACGCTAATGTGCTCAGGTGGAGGTCTGACCATGTGACCATTACTTATAAACTTCTAGTAGTAGTCATGCTGAAGAATTGGAACTTCCTCTATGAATGAACCAGCTATCTGAGTCAAACCACCAAAATGCTGGTACATACATATATACATATATTTTCCTGCCAGCTCACATGTATATAATATATACAGTATATATATTTTTCCATATATATTTATATATATACAGAGAGAGAGAGATATGTGGTGGTTTCAACCTCATAAAAGGCCCCTTTCTATAGTTTTCCTGTCAAATTCATGTTTTCCTGTACAAAAGGGAAAGCAACGCTTCTGCATTTGAAAAAGAAGGCCATTACTCCACCAATTGCGTGTGGAAGATACTATGTGTTTAGTTTTGGAGATATTGCCTACATATTTTTGTTATTGAACCTTCTAAAAAATAGGAAAGAATCCCCAAGTGCCTAAATTCGTCCTGCCATTCCAAATGGCATATTACATTGCAAAGTCAGGAAAGTACAAACTACTGGTCAGTTAAACTCCAACCTGTGACTCCTCAGGAAAGGGTATTCATTATAGTGTGTGAGAAACTATCAACTTTTCTACCCAGGTAGGAAATGAGAGGGCACCGAGTCCTCCCCAGCTTTCTAATTCGGCTTTTTCACTTTTAAGAATGGCCTCCTTTTCCTGCCAAAAAACGAAACAAAAAAATGCTTCTTGGGTGTTGTAATAAAGATTACCTATATTTAAACAAGACAAATATTTGTACTATTTTCTGATTTCCCATTTTTATAAACATGCTGTCAATGTGCTGCTGTTATGCAGAGGCCTTGTGGTCTCCTGACATAAGCACTAAAGATACTGATCAACCACGACTTCCTGGAGTCTCTTTGGAGCTTGAACTTTCTGCCTATGAGATGTTTGGAGATAATTCCAGATTTACTACATTCCCACAAGAAGACACAGAAAAAAATTATCTTGTGAGTCAGTCTACATGTGTTTACAAACTGGGACACCCCTATGAACTCTTAGCTGGCTACAACACGTGCTTGCCAGAGGTGACATCTCTCAACTTCTGACTCAATAGAGTGGCCTCACTTTTACCTGTTCCACAATTTCTGTGTTTTTACATTCTTTTTCACAGTTAGTTGTTCGCCTTCTCACTCCGTAGTGCAGCATAGGCCATTGATAGCGAGTTTCCACCGGATTTGGTATCCACTTTGATGGAGATCATTTCCAAGCACTGTTAATTACTTAAGAATATATGAATCAAGTGCCTTGTATTCAGTGTTATAGCCTACCTGAACGCGTTCATTGAACGAAAGATCATGAACTCGTTCATAATTTTGGTGAACGTGAACTGAACGTACTGTATTGCTGATCATTTTTTGGAGCTGTGAACTTAGTTCAAAATTTTGAATTAATAACTATTAAAGGCACCCAGTGCAACATTAGGGCATCAAAATGGAAATATTCTGGATAAGACAATCTTTATGATATTGACATTTACTTCACTATATTGGGCAATAAAAAGAGCGCTAAAGAGAAGAGCGTAGCCCTTTATTTATTGGTGCCACCAATAAATAAAGCAGGATTCCAGTCAATGGAAAAATGGCCTCTCCCCACCGGCCATTGTTGTTGTTTACGATTTTCTATCAGTTCTCACCACACAACGACGTCTCATCTTTGCTCCTTGAATGTCGATATGTAATGGTATGGAGTTATTGAAACTTACTACGTGTAAAAAAGACTAGAAATTGAATGTTTTTTTTTTCGAGTCTCAAGCCTATAAAGTTGCACTGGGTGCCTTTAACTGAACTAGTTCATTTTAAAATTTGTGAACTATGAACTGAACTAGTTCATGTAGAAAGTGAACTTTCCCAACACTGCTTGTATTAATATATTCCTTGTAAGAATCATGTGCTATGAAAGCAGGGACATGGCTTTTCTGTCACTTCTCAATGTTTCAGTAATCCAGTAAATCCACTGAGCGAGGGTTTGGCCCACCAATTCACAATAATAGAATAGAAAACAACAGCAGTGCTGTTACATTTGAGAAAAGTTCGTTTTTAAATGTCGGTTTGTTGTGGGGGTCGTATTTACTTCTCTCCACCTTTAAAGATCAACCAAATATATAATCTGTAGAATTTCCCAAACTTGTGCATACAACTAGGATGTTTACAGCATTTCACACCATTGTGTCTTATTAGCTGATCTTTTATCTTTTCTTCAAAGTGCAGGTTGTTACAAAAGAGGCAAAGACCACTGCCAGGTGGTGCCTTCACATTCACATGCATCATACAGACATATACATTCAGAGACCACAGGAAACACTAAAGACATACAAATTCCTACACGCCATTGGTAAACTTCCGTCCCAAGCGCTTTCTCCAAGTGAACAACACTCATGTAGGGTGTGGAAATAGAGCAGACCCTTGTGACTGTGTGTGTGTGAGTGTAATTGAATCTCTGTGTGCCACCTAGGCCTCAGGGGACATGTGCATGCATTAACTCAGCCCTGAACCTCAACAGGACACAGCTTCACAGAAAATAGACATGAGGGTACAAGTAATTTTAGAAAAATGTAATTGCCGGTGTGGGAGTGTTGACGTGGCACTAAAATCACTTTGTGGCTTAATAATGTTTCATAAGAAAACGTTTGGTGTTACGTTATTTATGCCTGTTCTCCATCTTGATCTTAACAGGGAGTCATAAGACCTGCCGAACTGCATCTCGCACAGAGACATCCTCCAACCATGTGATCTATGGCACGACGGTAATGTGGCTTTTCAGCTATATCCTCCCCACACACCTTAGAGGTTCACAGGCTAAGTCACGAGGGAGATCTCAAGTGCCCCTCCAGCAGATTCCACCCATAGCTTGATTTTTGCGTCATGTTGACACTTGTGACCTCTCCATTCAGAGGGGTCAACTTTCGGTTGGAATAGCTGGATGCTTTTGAAACACATGGTCCAGGGAAAGAGTGGATATGGTGTTGCACATCACGTTTGGAGACACATTATGGGTAAATAAAGTGTGCTGTACTGACTACAAGGTATATTCTGTGATTCTGGTGGAAGGTTGTTAATAATTGAGCTCAAAAGCTCATAAGAAAATGACACCCCTCCCTTCCGTGCTTGTGAAGCAAAATATTGATCGGCTGGAATAGTTTATGGTCCAAAACTCCAGAGGGTTCAAGCTACTTTTCCCCCTTTTTCCACCACAGGCAGTTTGACTGGGGTGAATAGTATTCAACCAGCACTAGCACCAGCCCAGAATTAGCCCCTAGTTGGGGGAAAGGGGTATTTTTTTTGTTTCCCATTTACAGAGCCAGATTAAAACCACAGACTCTGCCTTTAAAGTGAGATCTGGCATGTGTTTAGTAAAAAAAAATCTTTATTTCTTATTTTTTTTCTCTCAGAATAAATTAACTTAAATTAAAGGTTGGATTTATCTCAGTGTGAGACAATTAAGTGATCTCACCAAAAGGTGAATTTCTAACAACCCTTTTCCCTCATCTTTACCAGGGGTGCCAATGATGGAGGGGACTGTATAACTATGTATGAAAGCATAGAGGTATGAAAAACAAAGTATCAAAAAATCTTTCAAATGTGTTGTGCTTTCATGACACCAGTCACCTAATTTTAGCTACACCGAAATGGCTGAGCACTTTCACATGTTTACATGAGGTCAGTCAAACTAAAATGGCTTTAAATAACACATGGTATCTGGCGTTTATCATTGAAAAAAGGCGTGAATCCCTGATTGCCAAGGCGATAGATTGCGACTGTCAGCATTAATAACTCTAAATTGGCACAACCAACTGGCTGTAGCCAAGCTTGATCGAAGCTGGGCTCACAACTGATTCTGAAGTTGCAATAAACAAACTGAACCCAGGGGTATCACTTCTTCTGAGAAAAACAATGACTTTGTTATGCAACAACGTGAGTGTGTAAGTATTTTGACACTCCCTCGAGTCATCTTTTGACTCTGATAATATCTAGTATGTTCTTTCCTGGGTGCCATGTGAGATTGGGCCTCAGTGCTGCCAGTGTATCTACATTCCTCCAATTACATCTAATATTAATGTTCAGTCTCTTAATCTAAAGTGTGCGGCAGAGGTTTATTGGCATGGTAATATAACACTAATATAATAATCAATCAATGAGCAAGAGTTCATGTTTTGAAAGAGAAACATGTACATGATTCAAGTTTAAATCAAATAAAAAATAAAAACTGTCCTGGTATGTGTAGGTCATGCAACAGCAGACTTAGACTACATGAAGTCTAATTTTTGTAACCTGTTTTTATATCTATTGTGTTTTTACAAAGATTAACAACAATAATCATACAGAGTAATACACAATTCCATTGAAATCCAACTTCACACAGTATACACAGACAACTTGTATATTTATTCAACATAAAAAAGACATTATATTCCTTATCCACAGCTGTGGATTTAAACTCATTTTGTTTCATGGTGTCAACATACATGGACATTTAACTATGTGGTGTCAATTTCATCACTTTTCATGTGCCCCATCGGAAGTGAACAAGGTACCCTGTTAACATCTTGCTCTTACTGACGAAACACAAAAACACATTGAAAGCTGTAGGGGAGAACCTGGATGTTAATAGTGAAAGTTTGAAATGGGAGGGTATGTATGATGTAAATATCCTTTGTCGTAGATCTTTTAGGAGGATAGTGGTCAAATGGAGACAGATGCGCTAGGTCAAGGTAGGCCCCTGTTTGGATGTAAATGGTAAGTGGACTGCATTTATAAAGCGCTTTGCTACTGTTAGACGTAACTATCCTAGACCAATGAGGGAATAGGCGTCTGGAAGGTTTGGGTGGATTCGTCTCTCTCTTTGCTTTGCTGAAAAAGTAATGTTTATTAAAACACCTTTCTTAATACGCTCATACTTAATCTGACTCCATTTTCTGTGTCTGACTCCACTCTTTTGGGAACCCAGTCTAAGCTCCTCGCTTTACTGTATATTTATACCAAATTTGTAGGCTGATCTCCAACTCAATGCACCTATCGTCTGTATTTGAATTTCCTCTCTTACTCTTTAGTAACCGTGTTCTTACATAGGAATAGTGTCATTGCAGGACGTCCCGGCCGGCTGATTCCCTTTTTGACAAGTCCACAGTCATAACCCACATCTAGTCCTGGACTAACCCAGAGGTCCCACAGTGCTGTTAAAGGCGCATATTTCAGCTTGTTAACGCAACGTGGTTCAGTGACAGAGCGCCAGACTGCTCGTCCTCTCTTAGTATAGCTACTAACTATAATTTGCGTGCAGTGCAGGGCCTGAGCAGCAGTCCTATCTCTATACCATACATTAGCAGTTCACTGTGGCATGTCTTAGCCCAGATGATGTTTAGCCAGGAACCTCAAATCCTAGTCAGTATTACCGGAACACAGTTACCTGAACGACCATCAGTTAAGAATTTCAGCAGAGGTCATAGTGGGTCAGAATTACCAATTTATTATGTCAGGTACAAGTGACTACTACCAATTACAAAACAAGTCTTAAGTGAAGAAACAATTCTAACTTAAAGAGAAACAAGTCCAAAATGAAGAATACTAAGTCTAAAATACTACAAGAAACATGAAAACACTTAGAGGACATGAACATACCTGGCTGCTTCGAAGTGGCTACTCCTACGGATGTGAGGGCGATCTGAAGACAGAATATCCTGGTGCTATGTCTACCTTCCCCTTAAATACATCTTTTATTGCGCCATCTGGCCTAATAATTATAACTAGATAAGCAAGTTTCTCTAGATGAGAATTACCCATTTACAACACAATCCTGGAGAGGGTTTCGCCCACAGTGTGGGTGACCCCCCTTCAACCAAAGGTACTTTTTACCTCTCACAGAGACCATAATGATCAGGTCTCTGTGATCTATGTTTTAATTAATGTATACAGCTCTAGAGCTGAGGCCATTTTACCACTCAGACTGAGACCATTAAAATGAGTCCACACATCATAAAGAAATCACTTTGCAATCCAACATTTTCGTTTGACACTCTCATCCTCATTCCCCTGTCCCTAATTTCACCTCAGCACGGGAAAACACACCGAGTTTTAACACACTTTTCAAAACAGTTAACACACTTCTCAGAGAAAGACAAAAAACCTAATTGAATAACCATGTCAACACATTGCAGACACTTAGAAGCAGCTGTCGGGGGAGAAGACGTATTTCCGCTGGAAAATGTGTTGAAACCGGACGTCGTCACTTTACTCCGGTCTCTGTGCAAAACAAATCAAGCAGTTCTTAACCTCTAAAAAAGGGTCAATAGATTAAAGTTGATACCAAGCATGTATCGAGGAGGCCACCACCAACAACCTCAGGATTAGAACAAGAAAGAGGTTGTGGTAGAGGTAAAGGGGCCCCTGTCATGGGACGTGGCATTCGTGGCAGATGCTCTAATGAAATTAGGGCAAGAGTCATTGATCCATAGTAAATCATGACCTCTCCATGAGAGAGGCTGGCCAAAGGGTTCTTTCAAACCTGAGCAATCATACTGTGGCTTCAATTGTTTGTATGTTCAGCAATGACAATGACGCTGGCCTTTACAGTCAATATAATGTATTGTGTTTCACTGTATTTGCACTTTTGGCAACAACAATTTCTATACTTTTGTAAAGTATGTTGTCACAATACAATGTATATACTGTAGTTTCACTAAAGTTATACGGTAAAATTCTGATTACGGTCAAATTCTTATTACTTTACGTATATTTACAGTATTTACAGCCTATTGCACTATTTTATCAGAATCAACACACTGGCCCACACTGGTGGCAGGGGAAGATTGTTCACTGCAGAACAGATTGGACCTTTTCACTGTATATTGAAACCTGTCATTTTGACGTACAAAATATACATGTAATGTGGAAAAATATTTTTGTGTCAGAATCTTTGCCATTTTGTACACAGTAGAACAAATGTTACGTAATCAATGGTGTTGACAGGTCCTTGTTTAGAATATATGTTACAGTTTAGTGTTTAGCAATACAATGTTTGGTTTTGATGGGTGTGTGATTCTGCAAACATCATATAGTGTTTTGGTCATTTCAGCTTCTGTTAAAGGCTCCCAGTGCAACATTAGGGCATCAAAATGGAAATATTCTGGATAAGACAATCTTTATGATATTGACATTTACTTCACCATATTAGCACATTTGCATCACGATACTTTGGGCAATAAAAAGAGCGCTAAAACTAGCTGCAAGAGCATAGCCCTTTATTTATTGGTGCCACCAATAAATAAAGCAGGATTCTAGTCAATGGAAAAATGGCCTCTCCCCACCGGCCATTGTTGTTGTTTACGATTTTCTATCAGTTCTCACCACACAACGACGTCTCATCTTTGCTCCTTGAATGTCTATATGTAATGGTATGGAGTTATATTAAGTTGCACTGGCTGCCTTTAAAGGGATAGTTCGGTTTTTAAGACATGAATCTGTATACCTTCCCCGTCACCAGTGTCATGCAATCATGCATCACTTACCCCCGACAGCGTCCTGTGAGCAGAGTTCTCGTCCAGTTTTGGTCAAACCGAAAGAAGTCCGGCAGGTTTCTAGACCCAGCAAAATAAAACGTTTCTCTTCCCAAAACATTATGTGTTCAAAAGAGTGATATATTTGCATCCCAAAAACATGGTAGTGGAAAAAGTCACACCTCGTTTTCACTTGGCCCTATTTTCAGTACGCTCGATATTGCAAACTCACAGCTAGAGTCTACCTGTTTGATTCTCGATTCGCGAAAGTTTGATTCACCAAAGTTGCCTGAGAGAAACGCCCGTCACAGGAAAACGATGCTTTATGTCAATTTTATCAAATGTTGTCTCAGTTTTCATCGTTTTCATGTGACGGACATTTCTCTCAGGCAACTTTGGTGAATCAAACTTTCGCGAATCAACTTTCGCGAATCAAACAGGTAGACTCTAGGTGTGAGTTTGCAGTATCGCGCGTACTGAAAATAGGGCCAAGTGATAACGAGGTGTGACTTTTTCCACTACCATGTTTTTGGGATGCAAATATATCACTCTGTTGAACACATAATGTTTTGGGAAGAGAAACGTTTTATTTTGCTGGGTCTAGAAACCTGCCGGACTACTTTCGGTTTGACCAAAACTGGACGGACGAGAACTCTGCTCACAGGACGCTGTCGGGGGTAAGGGATGCATGATTGCATGACACTGGTGACGGGGAAGGTATACAGATCTTAAAAACCGAACTATCCCTTTAAGGGCTGTGTGTGAGCTGTTTTGAAAAAGTAAACAGTGTTTGGAAAAATGTGCCAAAGCAGTTGAGAAAAACTGTAAGTATTGCGACAGATTCTGGGCCATTTTCTGATGCCACCATAAACTGGCCACTAACCCCCACCAGATTAGTTAATTACCAGAGCAGATTGTGACAGAGAATTCCAGAGAACAATGGGTCCACTCCTGAGTTAGATCTCTGCCCATTAATACCTCAGGCAGAGGCTACTGTCTAAGGTCCCAATCTGTTCATCGGGAGCGGTTTGGGGTTCAGTGTCCTGCTCAAACCCCTTCCACACTTGGTGAGGATGAGCCACATTCAAATAGCTGAACGTAGCTGAGCTACCTCCTGAACCACTATCGACCCCGCAATGCCACAATATGACTCACAAATAATCACAATTAAATCACATTTTGTAAGCTAGAAACATACAAATGCAAAGACTTACTGTTCTATCTTGCTAAAAAGGAAAATCATACATGGTGTATAATATTTCCATAACTACTGTACTGTTGCTATACTGTGTGGCTGTTGCAGATGGTTAGGCTCAAAATACTTTTGTCCCAGATTTCTCCCCAGATCGCTAAAAGCCAAACCAGTTTGCATTTAAATTTTTCTATTATTTCACCCACCCCATGATCCTTTTGCTCCCTCCCTTTCCTTCACTCTCTCCCAGAGGGCAGGGCAGGGGGTGGGGCAGAAAGGGGCAGTTTGTCTTGACACGCCTCCATCTCAAGCCATAAAGCAGAGCATCACTACCAGGTGTGCAGTGTGCTCCCAGGTGACTCTCAGGTGACTCTTAGGTGACTCTATCAGAGCCGTCCACATCCCTTGAGAAGACCATCTCCAGCATTTCTGTCCTCCCAGCTATAGACCAAGGCCACGATGGGGAACGTTGCGCAGGGCTTTAGGGACTACTTCTGCCGGCCGAAGAACACCAACATGCGGATTAGTCTGCCGGCTGTCTGCTTCATTTGGCAGATTGCCATGATCGTCCTGTTTGGAGTCTTCATCCGCTACGACGAGGAGTCAGACACTCACTGGGTAGAACACAGAAGAGAGGAAAATATAACCAGTGATGCGGAGAACGACTTCTACTTCAGATACCCAAGTAAGTTCAACCCAGTGTTATATTATCTTTGTAGTGTCATTAGTATAGAATCTATTAATAGAGTGATAAATGCAAGCACGCCCACCTCCTCCCATGCACAAGGTTGCCAGTTGGAGTCCGATGTGGGACTAATATCGCATGTTTGATCTCAGCTTTGCAGTAATTTGACATCCTGTTCTTGTGATGAGTGTCAAGCTGAAGGTGCATGACACTTTGGTACATAACAATAAACCTCGAATAGTCCAGTCTGCTCTTACACAACGGTTATATATCTCGATGGATGTTAGTGTTTTGCAACAAATTCTTGAAAGTCTACATTGCTGTTGCCTCACCATCCAGAATCAACACAATTTATGCTCTTAACGTTTATTATGGTGCACATTCCTTTGACTGCTGCAGCAGATGTAGGTGCAAGATCACCAATGGAATGAGTGTAAACAGCTATACTTTTCTCTGTGTCCCTTCCTCCCTCCTCATCCTCTACCCCCAGGCTTCCAGGATGTGCACGTGATGATCTTTGTGGGCTTTGGTTTCCTCATGACGTTTCTAAAGCGCTACAGCTTTGGTGCGGTGGGCTTCAACTTCCTGGTCGCTGCCTTCGGCATCCAATGGGCTTTGCTCATGCAGGGGTGGTTCCACCATCTCGACTTAGAGACGGGAAAGATCTCCATTGGTATCGAAAGGTAAGACTTGCAACCACATTATTTTTAAAAGCACAATAGAAAATGGTCAGGCCGAGATGCCTTTATGTCATCGGTGGCTTGAAGGTAATTAGGAGAGTGAATCACAACTATTCACATTTTATTATCACTGCCACACAAGACTTCATTTAGCAAGATTCGTTGTGAACATAATCACGTACTGTCTATCACTCCGCACTAACAACACTATCATGTAGTGCAGATCGTATCATGTGGGTGTGTCTGTGAAAGGATGCGGTTGGTTGTTTAGGGGTTTTCCTAGAAGTCTTGTGATCTGTCTAAAAGGATTGCATAACTCCAGCTGCCATAATTCATAATATATGACCTGTCAAACTGTTTGTTGCTGAACTCCAAGACCCAAGAACTTTCACATGATGATCTGGCTCAACTGGTTTTTTTGGACATGGATGACAGAGTGTGACTCTATCTCTTCTCTCCCGCATGTGTACTCAGATGCATTTTTTTTGTGTCTTTTTTTCCCCCTCTGTCCAGCTTGATCAATGCAGATTTCTGTGTGGCCGGCTGCCTAATTGCGTATGGGGCCGTCCTGGGGAAAGTCAGCCCAGTCCAGCTGCTGGTCCTCACGTTGTTTGGGGTCACCCTCTTTGCTGTAGAGGAGTACATCATCCTGACTCTCATTCACGTGAGTTTACTGAACAGGGAAACTAGGCTTAAAACTTTGAACAGTGTGTCACGGAATAGTCACTGTTATCACACCCCTAACATGACACTTTAAAGGATATCCAGATGCATTAAAATATCCAACAGCACATCACCTCAACAGGGCAACACTCCACACACAGGTGTCAAGAAGTCTCTAAACTGTTGTAATCTCTAGTGTCTTTTGAAATGTGAAACTTTACACTCAAGTGCTTACTTCAGCTGATCATTAACTACAGCAACAACAAATAACACCATTCTCTGCACAGGCAAGGGATGCCGGCGGCTCCATGGTCATTCACACGTTCGGAGGCTACTACGGTCTGGCAATCTCTTGGGTCCTTTATCGACCAAACCTCCACCAGAGCAAACGCCTGAATGGTTCCGTCTACCATTCTGATGTCTTCGCCATGATTGGTGAGTGGCCATGACTATCGATAGGAGACCCTATGAATGACCCTGTGACATCCCTGTACCAGCAGTAACTATGGCAACAGGTTCACTTCCATGGGACCTCACAAAACACTGTGATTTTCTTCTCTCAGGAACCCTTTTCCTCTGGATGTTCTGGCCCAGTTTCAACGGAGCCATCACCGACCACGGAGATGGACAGCACAGGGCGGCCATCAACACCTACCTGGGGCTGGCCTCCACTGTGCTCACCACGTACGCCATCTCCAGCCTCTCTGCCAAGCGCGGACACCTGGACATGGTAAACTCACCCTGGCTCCACCCAGACCACCACCAACACCCACACCTCCTCTGTCCCATCTCACGCATTTACATGCGTTCATTTAGCGGATGCTTTTATCCAAAATGTCTTACAGGACAGATCTACATGTTTAACCCCACTGCTGTGTCCAACGCAAGCAACGTAGCACAAGGCCGCACTAGAGCCTAAATGTACTGTATACTTGCTTTCCCCGTATCGGACTAGATGTCTACCAATGCTAAAGACACAGGCTGTCTCCTGGGGTAACTGTAAACAAAAAGGGAGAGATCGTTTTCGGGGCCATTGGCTATTTTTTATGACTTACGATGTCGCTCTATCTCTCAGGTGCACATCCAGAATGCTACCCTGGCTGGGGGAGTTGCCATGGGAACAGCTGCGGAGTTCATGATCCAGCCCTATGGCTCACTGATTGTTGGCTTCTGCTGTGGAATCCTCTCCACGCTAGGCTACCTGGTTTTCACTGTGAGTACTGTTAGCCCCCTCTCACCATTTGCACATCATGAATCAGACAAGTCATGTCTGGAACATGGAAATCCCTTAATACTTATTAGCCACAGAATGTTAGCATGGGACATGGACAGCAGAAAACAGCTGATACTTCCTTCCTTCCACTGCAGAGGAGCAAAACACAGCCCAAGCAAGTCTGGGTGATTTTCAGTTTGACGTGAAGTTTCAAGGGATGAGGTTCAGACACATCCTTTAGCTAATGTTGTTGCTGAAGCACACAAATGTATGGGATATGCTTCAGGCAGGGAAAATTAAGTAAAAAACAAACACGTCTCGCTGAGTGCTAGCACAGGATCGTAGCCTGAATGTTTGAGGTTGGGTTTCCTTCTTTGCCTGGGCTGTTGGCACTGTTTGCCAAGAAGAACTCAAACACAACTAAAGTAATTTATAACAGACTAAAAATACTTATTTGTTTAACTACATTTATACAATTGTAAATATATCTTTAATACACAAATACAGATGATAACAATTTAATTTGGTGTAGTATTTATTTGGGTTCAACATTCTTGTTTATTGTATGACTGTTGTAGCCTTTCATGGAGAAGCACCTGAAAATTCAGGACACGTGTGGAGTACACAACCTGCACGCCATGCCTGGAGTCATCGGGGGTGTGGTGGGTGCCATCACTGCGGCTGCAGCCACAGTGGATGTCTATGGTAAAGAGGGGTAAGTCTCAAAACACACTGGCCAACCAGGAGTGCATTGGCCTAAAGCCCCACAGTGCAACGACCAATGTTAGTTTCTGCTGCTGTTGCACAACCACACTTCTGGGTAATCTGTGCTAGCAGAATGCAGTTAGCGTCATCCAAGCCTTCAAACCAGATCAACTTGCTACAAAGTTAGAGGCCATTGCCCTTACGGTTTCCCTTAGCACTCAAGACATGGTATAAATGTCAGCCACATTCTTAAAATAGTCTCTCAAAACTCGTACTGCAACAGAAACATTCCAGGAGAGAAAGACACTTACAGACACAATAAACTAGAACATTCTATTGAAGATTCTGACTTTCCATATTTAAATTTTGTATTTCTTTTCATCTTTCGTTCTCTCCCCTTATTCTCTCTTTCTTTGCCTCTTTCACCTAGGTTGATTAACACGTTTGACTTTGAGGGTGACTTTGTGAACAGAACTGTTGGGAATCAGGGCGCCCACCAGGCGGCAGGCGTGTGTGTCGCCATCGTCTTCGGAATAGGCGGTGGCGCCATAGTAGGTAAGGAAAGACCAACGATGACAAACCAGAATAACCAGAAGCAAATTTGAGCAAAAAAACCCAAACAACTGACTATGCAAGTCTTTGAGGTCATATGCTTGAAAAAGTCACTGTTGTAAAACCATTGTATAAAATCAGAGGTACGAATATAGGCTACAAGTGTTTAGCACACTTTTAAAAAAAAGGCTGTTTCAACGTAAGGACGGGTGAGCTCTTGAGCTATTGCTATTGGAAGTGAGCAAGTGTTCAAAGAAAATGAACAAACCAGATGTGTGCAACTCATCTGTTTTATTTGGCAGTCTGAGTAAAAGTGTCCTATTATGTCATAAGCCACAGGCGTGTTCTGTATGACATCCTGTATACTGGGCTATTAATTGATCCTGGCAAGGCTATTAATTGAGTAATACTTGGAAAGTTTTCGCATAATCATTAGTTATTAACCCCCAATCCTGAAGGAACATTTAGCCGGGTTCATCTACAGAAGCAATTTAGCCAAGGAAGTCTTCTTCAACTCAGTCTCATTTTCTCATCTACAGGTACAATCCTGAGGTTCCCTATCTGGGGAGATCCTGAAGACGATAACTGCTTCGATGACGAAGTTTACTGGGAGGTAAGAGCTTAACCTGATTATCAGTTATGCCTTTCCCATTTGACCGCCAGATGGCAGTATTATACAAGAATAGAAAATCATGAAACCCTGTCTTTGGGCAGACATTCTGATATATGATCGAGAAATTAAAAGGCCTTTTATAAACACAACTCTAAATGTTGTGTTTTAACAGCTTCCCGAGGATGAAGAAAGCATTCCTCCTATTCTGGAGTACAACAACCACATGACGAGCAAACACCCTGACATGTAAGTACACAATGAAATATTATTATCACTTCAGCCTACCATCAATTACATTTCAAAGAAAGACACCATGGTTGGTCTGATTGCAACTATAGTTAATATCAGACAGAACATATGCTACCTATGATAAAACGTG
Source organism: Sprattus sprattus (assembly GCF_963457725.1). NCBI lineage: Eukaryota > Metazoa > Chordata > Actinopteri > Clupeiformes > Clupeidae > Sprattus > Sprattus sprattus. The sequence continues at coordinate 8,398,963 of NC_137927.1, read as the reverse complement.
TACAGTACAATACCAATGTAATGAACGATATTCCATTGCAGGGCGTAATACACGCCGCAGGGTGGCACCCTCCACCCGTACATAGCTATTTAGAAAATGCTTTGCTGCATACGACACTGGAACTTCAGTAGGCCTAGCTAATTATTTCAAAACGCCTGCATGTTTTCGAATACCCCATGTCTTCAGGATAAGTGGTACACTTCAGTGTGTGTTTCTGTGCTCAAAACTTGAATCGCTTTTTTTCACAAATTAATAATTGTATTCACTAACACCCTTTACACACATACAACTATTGATTATGTTTATTTTTTTTGTTGTACTTCAGGTCTGAGTCCAACTTCTCCGTGGAGCAAAGTTAGTAAACTACCGTCCATGATCCTCCAGCGGGCCAACCCCCACAGATAATAGTTTCTCTCCAAATGAAGAAAAGCACAACAGCTGACAAGGATTACAGTCTCCTTGACTTATCTCAGTAATAATTTGTATGGACGTTTCTGTTAACTAAATGAGTGATTATGATACAATTTGAACCAGTGGTATGCTTTAGTTGTGTAGGGTGAAATGCAAACATCTGCGCTCTTTGAGTTGCATTCATAGCACTCATAGTGGCTTTGGTCACAGGCTAGGATAGCTGTCATTACTAGGTGCATGCGTTCGCTTCGCGTCTGAGTAGCCGGGAAACTGGGAATAGCAGTTGACAAAACTTGTTGATTTAACTTGTTGGTGTCCTTTATTTATGCTAATTGCCATAGGCCAGTATTTAGCCTACTTTCAGCTGGTTTAAGGTTAAGGTCCATTTTAAAATATTCTCTAGGCCTAGCTTACAATACAAATCGTGTATAAACTTTTTGAAATGATTTATTCTTTAAATGACTTTTAAAGTCTTTTAACCACCTCTCAGAGCTTTTTACCGTGCCTTAACTCCTCTTGATTCTGCTTTTTTCACTGAGACGATTGTGAAAAGCCTGACATTGGCTGATGTTTAATGAAGGTTATTTTTTTCTGTGCACAGCGAAACCTGTAGGCTAGTAGCCTATATCGATATCATTCAGTGTTTAATGTCTGCCTGTCATAACTTTCTCGGGAATATGACTTTATTTGACACCGTATAGATCACCAGACGTGTGATTTACAGCTGATAAAGCTGTGCTCAAGCTTCGAATGGATTCGTTCTATGTATTTAGCCCTATTCCACTTAGTTTCATAGAACTTTACATTTTTTAAATGCATTTATATTTTCATATCTGTGAATGAAGCCTTCTTTGTAGGCTTTTGTATATTTTTGTCTTGTGAAAATACTGTACGTGTATTTAAGGAATATGAATGGAAACGTGTTACTTGATGTTCGTGATGAACTATATATATTCATTAAATATGTGAATTAAAGCATTCTGAAATTACTTCATGAAAAAAATCCTACGTCAATAGAAAACTATGTTTGAATAAAGAAACCGACAGTTGGCCCATGTAAGCTACCAATTTATGATATCGATGGTTAATATATTTTGTATTTGGGACCAGGAAAAGCATAACACAGGTTTCGATGTAATCATCTGGGCGAATTGGAGATAGGTTGTGTAGGTGCAGAGCTCATATGTAGCCCTAAAGCTAACATAACAAAATATAAACAGAAGTGAATAGTGCTGAATAAACACATTTTTAAATACCAAACTCATTTTTGAATCCAATATTAATGGCCATGCATGGACCCTTGGGACACGCACTGCACACACACAGAGGGTCAGACATGCGGGAGTCAAAGGTTTCAAAAATTATAGCTCGCTGACAGACCAAAGCAACCTGCTGCACCTCTAGAAAACTTACAGATCTAAAACATTGTTCAGTCCAATCTTGCTACGGTGGCGACTCCCTCCACAGTTTGCCTGCGCATGCCAGTTGATGGCTGCACTGTGGCCGTGTGGAGTGGCTGCTGCCCTGGCTGGTTAAGGACGGGTCGAGGGCTGGACGAGCTGCTTGCGAGGCCGTGAGGATGTGGTCATTTGTGAGGGGTCAGACTTGTGTCCTCCCCTCTGATCTGTTCTTTCTCATGCTGATGGGTAGAGGTCAGCTGGGTCTCTCTTCCTGATCAATCACCGTGGCAGTTAATGAACTTTAAACACACACTAGAGATGGAGCAAACCTCTGGGGACACTCAAGGGCTGATTGTCCATTGTGAGGCGATGAGGGACATTTATTGGCTTAGTGGCGATGAAATTCATGGTTTCAGAAATAATAATAATAATCAGTTCAGTGATTCTTTGTGTCTACATACGTATATGGCTTTTTGAATGCTATGACATTCAGGAAAACCCTTTTTTGAAGTTCAAGTTAAGTATTCGCTCTGTTTACTGCTATTGCTTTTTTAACAGATAGATTTAATTTTTAAGTTTTTTCAATAAATAGGAATCACATTCATTATTTGACATTCAACCTTATCTAAATTAAAACCTAGCTAAAATCGTGTCTTCTGACCGAATTTTCAAATGAATGTTTTCACAACGTCTTGTCAAACTACCTCACTTTATTCTGCTCCAGGACAGGCTCATCTGCAGTCTTCTAAAGGTCCATTAAGCAAACCAGAGGAAAGACCTGGAGAAACAAGAGGAGGAGGACAGAGGAAAAGAGAGGGAGGAGGAAGAGGAGGACGAAAGGAGGAGGAGGAGGAGCTCTATCGCTTGCTCAGGTTTAAGGGATTACAAGGTACAAATTAGATGGACAGCAGGGGGGTGGGGGTAGGGGTGGGGGTGGAGTGACACCCCCCCCCCCCCCCCCCCCTCCATTTTTCACAGTTTTCCCATGGGTCGGGGGGAAAGGGGAAGAGAGGTAAACAGTGAAAGAGTGCGAGTGAGAGGTAGCTAACTAGTCCAGCTTGGATCTGTGTCAAATTTACGGAAAGACATGAAAAAGATGAAAAGAGGTGAGATAGAAAGAGCAGAGAGTTTAGGTCTGTCATTTGAAACATCTCCTGGCTTGATCAAACAAAGATATGTGTGTGTGCCTGTGTGTGCATGTTCTTGTAGGTGTGTATGTGTGCTGATGTGTCAGTGTGTGTATGTGTGTGTGTTTGTGTCGATGTGTGTGTGTCTTGTGCACTGCAGGGCTCGAGGCGTGCGGCTGTAACAGAGATGTCCTCATGTAATCTCTTGTGTGGGGAGAGCAGGCAGGTGGGCAGACGCTGCCTATAGTCTGACCTGAAAGAGAGAGGGAGGAGTGGTGGAGTGGTGGAGGGAGGGAGGGAGGGAGGGAGGGAGAGAGAGGAAACAAGAAAGAGAGGGAGTTCCTCACTTGGATCACATAGCTCAGAGGCAGCATGTGAAGCCACTCGGTCCACCATTGTCCTGGGAGGCCGGTCTCGTCTGAAAAGCTCTAGAAGGTCTGTAATCAGATTAAAGATCGCCGGGATGAAGGGAGTGTGCATTGGGGAAGAAAGGTGGTGGTGGGGAAGGGGGCAGTGTTTTTCTGAGAGTGGGGGCAGCGGTGGTAGGATGGAGATTGAAGTCTCCCCTAATCATTACCTGCCATTGAGGAGCAGGAGAGGAGCTAAATATCCCAGCAGGGACGACAGGCACTGGGCCTCACGGACAAATTGGCCTGTTGTTGAGCCAGAATAATAGGTGGGGAGGGAGAGAGACTGGGAGAAAGGTGGTGCCCCCCCACCCCCCACACACACACACACACACTCACACACCCCCTGACCTGGTAATTATATCACTTTAGAGACCTGATTGGCTTGAGAGCAATGCATCTTGGGAGAGGTCACATTCTCTTCTCTCAGACACCTCTTCTGTAGACTACATCTGTGAACAGGCAGAGGTGTTTAGACAAGGCCTCAGATATGGTCTTCTCCAAAAAGATGTCATTTTCCCAGCGGACACTGTGACTTGGTTTGAAGTACGGTCTTCACATATGAAACCGAAATAGAGACCATCATTTGGATTCAGGTTATTTTTTCACTTCTGCTGTGACTGTAATTGTCCACATTTAATTCATTGTTTAGACATCATCATTATCAAAGACGAGAGACTTGAATCTAGTTATCTGTGATGGGCAACCCAATTATCATGGTCAAATCAGCTAACCTGAGAGAGCTTCTTAGATCCAGGCCTCCACCTCATGCTCTATAGAATGCCTCACTGGGGAGGCCTTTGGTGGCCGTGGGCTTCATGGAACACTCAGCACCATCAAACTATTTCCTTCTCACTAACAGGCAAACCTGCTAGGCCTTGTTATGCTAATTGTGTGGTGTCTTTTTTCAAGCGAGCCTTACTAGTTCCTCTCTTTCACCGTTTTGTTTGGTCATTTGTTTCCTCCCTCCTCTCATCGTCGCTGTTTTCTTCATATGTTATTCATACATCCTTAGTGGTTATTGGCCTTGTTAAATCTCAATCAAGCAGCATTTTCTTTTGTCTTTTTTGTCACATTCATCCATGTGCTGGAGGTTAAAGGCTGTGGCGCCAGGGACCACGACCTCAACCCCCTCAGACAATGAGAAGAGTGTCCCCATGTATGTAGAGGTAGTTGAGGATAAATGTATGGATCAGAAGGGTGCTTGTTTTGTATGACAGAGGAACTGAGAGAGAGAGAGAGAGAGAGAGAGAGAGAGAGAGAGAGAGAGGCGTGGAAATGGGTGTGAAAGGCTCGATGGCAGGAGAGGCAAGAAAAGGGGAAGGAGTGAGAAGAGTCCAGAATGAGGCTCATCCAATTAGACGATCCACCTGCATTGGTGTGCCTGGAGAGAGAGAAGAGTGGGAGTGGGCGAGAGACGGAGAAGGAGGGTGATGCTCCATTGTGGGGCCTAATTGGAGACTTGATTATATCTTCCTTTTCAGCCAGTCACTCTCGCAGACGGGCAGGTTGAGCTGAGGGGCAGATTGGGTGTCGAGAAAAGTGTTGTAGGGTTAAGGTCAAAGGTGAGATAAACGTGAGAGAAGGGGAAAGCTGGAAACCAAAAATGTATGTCAGAGACCGTTTGGGATTTACCAATACCAGTGACACGGAAGTTTTTAGAGTATTTGCTATTTCAGCTGTAATATCAACTGATAAGTCAGAGACGATGTCCAGTTGTGTTACGCACCGTTGTACTATGCCGCCTCTTATTTGTTTTTTGGGTGAGAATGACAGAGACAGAGAAAGAAAGCATAGAGAGCAAGAGCAAGCGTGAGAGAGAGAAAGACAGAGAGCAAGAGAGAGAGAGAGAGAGAGAGAGAGAGAGAGAGAGAGAATATAAGTACTGTAACTTGGCCTATCCTGTTTTTCATCCTTTCCAGGTCATTCCAAGTCTCTGTTTTAGAATGGTCTCCTTTGGCGGGTAACTCTCCCATGGCCTAATGAGTTCATTTCCTAATCCCTCCAGGCGAACACAAGCCTGTATCATCCCTGGTTTCAGTCTCTCTATTTGGCCACAGGGCTTGCATCCTTCAGCACATATAAGCTTAGCGAAGCCAGAACATTTCACTGTCTGTTTTAAGGACCACTGTGAGTAAGACCTCAACCTAAGAATTTGATAGTTGAATAGATCGAGGAAATGTGTGAGCTGAATTCTATCAGTGCGTCTGCTCTGTCTTAATGTGAAGGAACAGGCCTGGCAGCAGGCACCCTGAGGGACAGAGAGGGAGAGAAAGAGAAAGAGAAAGAGAAAGAGAAAGAGAGAGAGAGAGGGAGAGAGAGAAAGAGAGAATAGCTGAGGGGCCGGTGTCTGCGAGCCGGACGTGTTGAAATTACATCTAATGATGGTGGG